>NW_027103650.1:227082-470350 GCF_902728285.1 Clytia hemisphaerica | reverse complement strand
CGTGGCCGAGCTTTGTAATAAGGGCAAAAAAATCTAACTCCATGGCGATGATTGTAATAGCGGGCCGCGTGCGGCCGCAGGTGGCGGGAGCGGACGCGGTCGCGCGCGAGATAGCAAATTTCCCGCCAAATTTTCCACGCGTGATAATCTATCGCCGTGGTCAGTTTTACTACTATAACACCAAACCTACACAATGCGTTTTTCCTTTAGTAAGTGAAACAAACACTGAAATTTAGAAAAATTAAAAAAATTTTTTTGAGCGCGACTGCCTGAAGTCCAACCATCCACACGTGTAGTGGAATGTTTAAAAAGTAAACCTTTTCCATCATGTCATGAACAGGTAGTTTTATGGGCAACTAATTGGACCTGGAGGATAATGGTGTTTGTTGGTATGACTATACTTCCAGTTTTGTCTTGATAGTTTGCTTTGGGGAGGGACTCTGATCAGTCAGGCTAATTAGGCTAGATTCCCCCGTCGGATCGGACCGATTGAGGCCTCTACAGCTCTCCACAGCCCCCATAGGCTTTCAGACCCCTTCGGATACCCTCTGCCTTGCTCTCACTCAAAGCAAGCACTCTCCATCAGTCATCCGAAGCCTTCAAAAGGCTTGGAAAAGCTTGGAAAGGCTTGAAAATTTGCGAAAATTCGTCAAAATTGGATAAAAACGGTACCGCCGCGGTCGGCCCCTGGGGGTCCCAGCCGGGTGTCCAGGGAGTCCGACCGGTGCCCACCGGTCAGGAGCATGTGAGGGTACACCCCTGCATCATTGGGGGTCCTTCAAAATTCCTCAAAGTATCGTCAAAAGCCGGCAAAAATCGTTCTAGGTCGCTCCGTGGACCGATTTTGGAACCTCCCGGACACCGAACGGGGGTCCCCGAACGGTCCCCCGGACCTGGGCTGAAAAGGGTGGCACACATGCTTTGCATGTCGACCGGTTTGGATGTCTGGGGGGTCCTGGGGGTCTCGCTATAAAGGGATTTCCGCATGCCCAAAAATCGCCATTTTGACCCGCTGGACGGCCCTGTCCGGGTCAGGACCGGGCCACCGGGGGTCGTACGGGTCGGGACTGATGCCCTGCGTCCATCCAAGCCCATCAGAAGATTAAGGAAGGCCGTCTGGCTTCAGGCGTGCCCTTAAAACCGGAGATTTAGAAAGTTGACATTAACGGTTTTCCGGATTCGTTCCGGACTTTCGCCGGGACTTCAGAAGACTCATCCGGGCTGGAATGGTCGAAGGCACCCTTCTGCTTTGCTGTCAGACCGTTTTCAACGTTAAGGAAGGCTTACAGGACTTTTGGGGGCCTCCAGACCGAGCTATGGTTACGGTACTCTTAAAAACGGCATTTCCGGACTTTCCTGAGCCGGGAAAAGCCGGTATAATGCCCCAAACGACCCAAATCGTCGGTCTTTATGCCCGGACATCTTTTCCACTTTTCGAGTTCATTATAACAAGCCTTGGGGGCCTTGCAGGAGCCCCCCAAAGCTTGCAGAAAGTCGCGAGTTCCGGAGGCTTGCCGGGGAGTTCCGGAGGGGTACGAAAAGTCCGGAACACCCGGATTGGGTCGGGCCACACCCAAGGAAGGTGTGGTCCAAATATGAAGCATAACGGACTAGTGGTTGGTGAACTACACATACCAGACAGGACAACACTGATATTCTAGGAATTATGTAGTATGGTTCCTACGCCGTCCGCATTGGCAATGGCTAAATTTACGGCACCGTATTACAACGCTCGGCCAAGGGGTTTGAAATTTGCCCTTATTACAACGCTCGGCCACGCGCAAATTTTTTTTTCAAAAAATTTTTAAAATTTTTTTTGCTATTACAATCCTCGGCCACGGAAATAGGATTCTTGCCGTTATTGCAACGCTCGGCCACGCGAAAAATAATTTTTCAAAATTTTTTTTAATTTAAAAAAAAAATTTTTTTTTTTTTTTTTCAAATTTTTTTTTTTTTTTAATTTTTTTAAGTTTTTTTTTTTTTTTTTAATTCAAAAAATTATTTTTATTTTCTTTTTTTTTAAATTTTTTAATTTTTTTTTTTTCAAAAAAATTTTTTTAATTTTTATTTTTCAAAAAAAATTTTTTATTTTTTTTTTCAAATTTTTTTTTTTTATTTTTTTTTATTTTTTTATTTTTTTTTTATTTTTTATTTTTTAATCTTTATTTTTTAATTTTTTATTTTTTTTTTATGTTTTTTTTCAAAAATTTACTATTACAACGCTCGGCCACCATACAAGTCTGGGATAATCCCTCTGATTGGAATGTTTTACTTAAGAAACTCTTCTAAACAGGGTTTCACGGTTTTAGCCTCTACAAAGGAGAGTTTTAGAAAATATAAAATCGTTCTGTAAATTACACAATACTATTATGCATTATGCAATATGCATTATGTTTTATGCATTTTGTACCTGCCGGATCAACAATACGCTTCTGAAACGGCCGACGTTGCCCGATCGACAAGAAGAATAGAGCGCCGTACAGATATTTATCACAGACGTTTCTTGAAAACATAACGTCTTCCGCCTCGAAAAAAGAACATCCTACTGGTTTTTACCGCCGGAGCTTGATTTAAAAAGAGACTCATGTACAAACTCACGAAATTGACCAAAACCGGCGTTAGACTTGAAGGAGAAGGAGAAAAATTACCGTTTTAACAAATATTTCCTATATAGATAGGAAATATTTAATAACATTATAACACCATCAATTCCCCCCTAGAGACAAACAAGAAAAATATGTTTTTATTGCAAAAACTAATAAAAAGCAGCAATGAAAAGTATCAGAAAATTCAACATAAACAAAAACTTGAGCAAACGGCTTTAAACCTTTAAGAGATGTAGAAAAAGAATCCCCTTGATGAAAATCATGTGTTTAATTTGCCGAGTTAAAAAAATTAAAAAAATAAATGACAGAAATTGAAGCTTGCAACAGATTTACACTGGAAATACTTTGGTACAACCATGGATTTATTATAGAGACTCTGGATAAACATCGAATGAAACGGTGGAGAGCGGAGTATTGTCTTTCTATTGTTTCAGAAAACAATCGATGTTCTAGCTTTGTCCGCAAAGGACAACTGTCATGGCGGCTCGAAGGACTGTGATTTTGAAAAATGATTAATACTCTTTATTTTTAAAAAGTTCTCTAACTTTTTCTGATCGTGCTTTTGCTGGCTAAAAGTTTGAAAATAAATGCTAGAATACCAAGCGAATACAATTATGAAATCTGATGTGAGAAAAACATCATCAGTCGAGTAAAATCAAACAAAATGCTTATAATGGCACGAAATTTTGAATTCGGAATATCTTTCCAATATATCTCCGAGAAGAGCTGAGATTGATATATATTAGACGTGAGTCTCATAGCTCCACTGTGGTATGAAAATCTTTTGGTGGCACGTGGTGGCACGGTGGCTTTTTTTAGGTTGAAGTTTAAAAATATCTGGTGTCAATATTCAATTTCTTATACATAGCATGTTTTTGCATCTTTCTCGAAATTTTAAACGTCATAACG
This sequence comes from Clytia hemisphaerica, assembly GCF_902728285.1. NCBI lineage: Eukaryota > Metazoa > Cnidaria > Hydrozoa > Leptothecata > Clytiidae > Clytia > Clytia hemisphaerica. The sequence goes on along the minus strand of NW_027103650.1, from coordinate 466,835 downwards.
AGGTATAATTAGTAATTAACTAAATGAGTTTGAATCTCGGAGGAGAACTTAAAGTCTCATTTGGGAATCAAATAATTGTATTTTGATGAGAAATGCAATTAAGATGCTACGAAAAATTATTTAATAGTGGAAGGAGGGTGAACAATAATGTCGTTACTGCGGACAAGGCTTGTACATGAGAAATTGGCAAAATTCAGCTCATTGTTTTTCCAGTGTCTATAATAATTCCATGGTACAACACTGACTTATCACATCTGACTTATCGCTTGAGCCGCCATCTTGAAACACCACAATGATCTGTAAAAACAACGCACGCTAAAAGTACCCAAAAAGTTAACCCGATTGGAAGAAAGTTTAGAAATCAAAGTGGGATCGGGAAATCGGATTTTTTTTTTGCCGTCTTATGATGATGGAAGAACTGAATTTTACCTGTTAGAATGCTCAGCTTAGGCTGACCAATAAGAAAAGAAAAAAAAACACATAACATAAAAAGAAGCCTTATAATTAATAATAAGAAAACAAATTCTTTTTTGCGTCATATCCAATAGTTAATAAAAGATGCTTTTGCATTGTAAATAAAGAGAGCTAATTATAGAGAAAGCATATATGGAGAAAGTGAGTATATCAAATTTTTTTTCCTTCGAATAATGTTAAAAGTTATATACCACTTGTAGACTATTTCTTCTATCTGGGTCTTTTATTATTGTCATGGAAAGAGTATAACAACAACGGAATAAATCTTTTTCACCGACTTCTGCTTTGGATACGGATTCCACTATGCACTGCTCTGTTTTCTTCTGAACGTTTCAAGCAAAGAGTTACGTTCTTTCAAGCTGCTCAGATTTTAACAAAGCCAGATTTCTTATCTGTACTTCCTATTAATCATTCTAAGCCTTCTAAGCATTTTGGGCTGACTTTCCAGCGCAGCTGGTTTATTTTAACTAATTTCAACAAATTTTATCCCATTTCTAAGAACTTTGTTAGAGCATTCAAGAGGCCCCCCCAGCGGACCCCAAATTCACGCCATCACGCCAATTTTTTTTCGATTTCACGCCATCACGCCTGAAAAATTTAGTTTTCACGCTCATATTCTCTGGATTGATTCAGCTTTATTTTAGACAACGTTTATTTACATTGGTATGGATAAAATGCCGCTATAAAAACTTAATTTTTGCCTATAAATATGTGTTTGATCGTCAATCAGTTTTTTGGCATTCTCATTCGCGTAAGTCAAGTATAAATATATCATTTTTCTTATCGGAAACACCCGATAAATCTGGAAGGAATTTGACCTGTTTTTCTATTTTTTCGGATTTTCGTATTTTGGGGAAATTCCCTTTAACCAAATAAGAAAATATAGCTTTTCTCAATGTTGACTCGTAATTTTTTTCTGATTTTTTGCACAATGATGCAAAATAGCAAAGCCCAAAATGTGACGGAGCCAAATTTTTAAGGAAATTTTTTTTGGGAAAATTTAGGCCAAAAACAGCTTAAAAGGTTTTTTGGAATGGTTTAAGTGATTTTCGTATTTGGGGAAATTCCTTTTTACCATTTTACATTATTCAACACACAAGCTTTATTTTTCCATTCTGAATTTTTGTACAATTATTTTCACTTTTCATCTGATGTTAATTATTAGGTAGGTCCATTCAGCATGTTGCTTGTTAGGGCTGAGGTATATTTGAGCAAATTGACAAAGCCCACCATGGTTGGGCAACGGAGAAAATTTTTGAATTTTGAAGGGTTCAAAGTGGTATTTTAGGACCCATTTCAATTCAATTTGAAAAATAATTCATGTAAAAATAATGGAAATCTTTTAAAAGTACAAAGTTTTTTGGTAAAACATGAGGGGCCATGCCCCCTCTGGCCCCCTGTTGACGGGACCCATGGGCATTAATTGTGAATTAGCGTGAATAGTTTTCAAATGGGGAACGGGGAGGCGCAACCATGGTTTGCGCCGACGGGAGAAATTTTCAATTTAATATGGCTACAATCGCCCTCGTTTACTCTCTTTTTTCCAAAATATGGTTTAAACATCACAGGATTCCTTTGATCAATGCCAATCTGCTCAAAATTACACCTCATAATAAACCTGTTGCTTCTTTCTGTTTAAGGCTTTGCTATAAATATATATTTTCCTGAAATAAAGGACCCGATGTCTTTGATGCTTCAAAGAATAAGCATCTAAGAAAGAGAGGAAAATGTTAGCTACGGAGGAAACGCAACCATGGTTTGCGCCGACGGGAAAATTTTTAAATTTTGAGCCTCTCTCTCATAGCATTCGACTTTATTTTGAAGACTAGCTAACAACTGCTAAAGACAATTGGATGTTACAAGGATAAATGGCAGATGTTTAAAACTGTTTGCACCGCTTCTTTTATGTTTTAAAATGAGAGCTATAGGCGACCAAGAAAATTTTGAAATTTAAACCCTCTAAATTGGCTAAAATGGACATTACGATTCAAATAATAAATATAATTTCCACGATCACGCTGAACTGCAAATTTCACGCCATCACGCCTAAAAAAGCTCGATTTCACGATCACGCCGGTACTTCATTTTCACGCCATCACGCCGTTTTTTTCAAAATTTCACGCCATCACGCCATGAAAAACCCTCCATCACGCCATCACGCCAACCGCTGGGGGGGCCTCATTCAAGCCTGAAAGATTCAAAAAATTAAGAACAGACCAGTCTGAGCCATCATTGACTGGTTCTTATAAAAAAGCGTGGATCTGCGTAAAATATCTATAGTCTCAGCCTCAGAGATTTCTATTGTAATACCCCGAAACAATCCCACAATGCATAAAAAACTCCGATAAGATCTATTGATGTGTTTCAACAATTTGATTCGTTTCAGCGTGGAAAAAGGTGGTTACTACTTGGTGGGTTACAAAAAGAAAAAAGGAGCTGATAATTGGCATTGGGTGGACGATGATGATGATGATAAGGCTTACAACGGCAATGTGTGGAACTTTGAAATGTAAGTACTACCAGACCATTTTTAGACGTTACGGTTTCGTATCGCTCCGCTAAGGTAATTGTTGCGAATAGGAGATGTTTATACTAACTTGGAACGTTTTGGTGCAACAAAAACGGAGCAGTTCCGTTCCGATGAAAAATTTGTTATGGATCGAGAGTGCGCATACTGATTTCAGAACGTTTTGGTGCAACGAAACGGAGCAGTTCCGCTCCGATGAAAATAGTGAAGCGAGGCCGTTTCGATCTGTTTTGCTTTGTATGGGAACGTTTTCTTTTTTAATGTTTTGAATTTTGACATTCGCACAGTGTTTCGGAATTGTTAGTGATAGCGGGTTTATGAGGTATTTCTAACTTAAGTGACGAGTTTTAGAAGTTCAATGGATACTCCATTTCATGATACAGTGAAGTCCCCTTAACTCGAATGTTTCCTTAACTTGAACAAGTTTTCTCCTCCATTCAGTTACATAACAATGCCTTATAAAACCCTACTCTATATCTCGAAATTTCCCATGTGCGTATTCGAATTATGGAGACTCCACTATATCATAAAAATAGTTTTTCTCATTTCTAGGTCATAATCTTTCTTTTCATTTCTAGACCATTGTGTTCTGGGGAAGCATGGTGGATCAATTCCAATAACAACACTGTCGAATGGTTCGGCAGGATCCGTCAGAAACAAGCTTGCTTAGAAGCGAGCATGGAGAGCAGGGGCAATTTCGTCTGCCAAAAAAAAACTATTAAAAGTTTTAGTTTTACATAAGTGTTCTCATCACATATCAGGCCAGTGTCTCACACCATTCCAGACAATTCTATCCAGTGCCATATCATACCAATCAACAATATCAACATTAACTTTTCTTGGAGCTTTATAAATGCCTCGGCCATATGTAAATTTAACATGTAGTGCATACCTCAGCGTATTTAAGAAATATCGAGCAATGATGTTCATTTATATATGGATAAATCGCACGTTCAGGAGTGAAACATTGTCAAAACAACTCAATCAAGAAAACAAACTGATCGCATTTCGAATTGAGGCGTTCCTCAACACCCAACAGCTAATCATCATCGATCAAGAAAGCAAACAAATCACGCATTTCTATTGCAAAGTATCTCAAAGGTAGGAGGGACAGTAACAGATTGCCTTAATTCTAAAACAAACTCATCATCACTATAATTAAACTCAAAATCATCTGCGAACCCCTGAGAACCAAAATTCTATCACAACCGCACCCTATTTTGAGAATATCAACCAATAAGATTCAAGCAGTGAAATCCCATTGTTGTTATAAACCAATCCGATCCAAACACACACCTAGCACGAACAATAACTATTATCTGCACTTATTGTAATATTAATAAACCAGCTGCGCTGGAAGGTCAGCCTAAATTGCTTAATATGATTAGAAAGATATGTTGTTAAAAATTGATATGATTTACTAAGACGAGAGTAAAAAAATCATCAAATTTACGTTTGTACACAATATGGATTAACGAAAATATGCCATGTTACAATCTGTATGACAGAATAATTATTTGTCTCTTAATTAGGATAGATATTTAGATATACAGATGAACAGCAACGAAAAGACTACATCAACAACAGATTCAAGAAAATAAAAATCCTTGCAAGGAAGTTAAATGCAAGTACTTTTCAAAAATCACAAAAAATTTATACACTTATTATTTTTTACCAAGCTTAGACTTATAATTATATTCAAGCTCAAGCTGGACAAAAAATCAAAAAAGTTTCAAAAACAAAGATGCTGTAAATCAGTAAAAGTTAAAATGGTGTCATTCTTATTCATCTTAACTGCAGAAAATAGTTTAGCTTAAAACTACATGTTTTTCAAAATTCAAAAATAAGGTTTTACACTGACATCTAAAATTTATTCAAATTTAAAGTTTTATGATTAGCATACCCGCTGTCGTCCCAGAAAGACTGTAATTATTGTACTGTATTTTCCCTAACCTGAGCCTAAATATATATGCTTAAACGTGCAATATTTATCTATTAAAAAATATTTAATCCATTTATATACATTTATTATTTATCATTATTAGTCCAGAATGTATAAATGTCCGCCATCAAATCACAGTGGAAAAATGAAGTCTAGAAAAACATAATTTTTGTCAATAATTTGATGAAGAATACTTCAGCCTTTCTGAAATTTACACAGGAGTTGCACTTTAAATACCGTAAGACGGGGTGATTCGGATAGATTTCGACTGTTTTCCAAAAATTTGTTCTTCCAAAATGAGTCTACCTCTAAATGAAGTCGTTTTATTTTACCACTGGGGGTCTAATTCGCGAGTGTAGAAAATTTCATTTTCAAAAGTTTCTTCTACGAGGAACAATCTTCAATCGAATACAAGAAAATCGAGTCACTCGTTTCGGGGTGAAGTGGATAGAAATTGACGGGGCGCCATTCGGAACATAAACAAACACTCTCTATATTCTGTGGTGGAGCAATACCATTTTTCAAAAATTACGTTTTGCCGAAGTTATTTGAATTCATGCAATTCTCACAAAGTAATTATTCATTAGATGGAGCGTCATAAAAATGTAATACTTAAGGGATATATATTTGGGTAGTACGTTTAGTATCATTGATAATAAAATTTTGATTAGTGTGCGCTATGAAAAGTGTTGGTTGAATGCACGATAGAAAGTGCAATGTAAGAAAATGAAACGTCTCTGAAAGGTCTGACTACATTAGCTAAATCCAAGTTTGTTTTTTTATCTAACGTTTGCGTTTCGTTCCAGATAAATTGAAAAGGGAGAAGTAAATAAATGATTAAAAAAGAAGGGCATTAGAGAAACTGGACAACTTACGAAAATATCAAATTTTTATCGAAGCATCGACCGATAGAGTCAACACAAACACATGGTCGTTATATTCCGCGGTTACGATAGATAGCATTGAATTTAAAAGCAGAAAAATATCATACCCAGCAGGTGCGTATTTCTTTTAATCCCAGAAGAGTCTAGCATACCCACACTTCTGTTTCACATTCACTGGCTAGGTTAGGTTAATAGAAAATTCGCCCGATAAAAACCAGTGTACATATCCCGTTGTTTTACGGACGTTATAAAAGAACGTTGTTTTGACGTTTAGCGTCCATAGAATACCCCTGTCTCAAGTATCCACTGAACTTCTACTAATGCCCCATGAAAAGCTAACTTTTTCCAGTTTCGCAGCAGCGATACTGGGTGTGATATAGCTGGGCCGATAAAAAGAGTAGAGAAAATTTACCTGATCATCGTATATTTTTGTTTTTCCGTTATTTCAGGTGGTACTGAACAATCTTAGATACTTGAGAGAGGAGGAAGATTATCAATAACGCTCTGGTTGACTCTAAGATTTGTCGACAAAATGATAAGAGAAAACGTATGATACACCCCTGTATCAGTGACCCGGTCACAGATCCCGTCTCGATGGAAACCGGTGAAAAAATTACAAAGAATAACCTAACTCTAACACGTTCACTGTCAAACCATTTTCAGAAATTTGACTTCATTGAATTTCATCGAAAGTTTGACTTTCAAAGGCTCCGGTGGCCTTGGTTCTGCTTTAAGTGCGTACCGATCGACGCAGAATTTAAGGAAGATTCCAAAATGCAAAAATACAAAAACGAAGCAAGCAAAAGTATCTGTATCGAAGGTTACGGCCCTTGGAGAACTGTCGGTATTTTGACACCTCTACTGCAACAAGGTCAACCCGGTCAAAATCGAAAAAAAATTATTAATGAATTCTAGGAATAATGCTTGAAAGTGAATTTTTCCATACTCCAGCGAGAATTGAGAGATTACAAATACAGACCAGGTGTGTGTGACGTTTTACTTGTTTCATAACTTCTCCGCTGGTCGATTTCAAATTTTCACTGAGTTACTGAGACAGGGGTGTTACAGTGGCACTTAAAGAATTCAGAACCAGCGTGGAATCGCCATGAACACAAAGATAGAAGACAGTATTAATTCTATATGGTATTCAATGCACAAATGCATAGTATACTCGTAGTTGGCAGCAAACTTTTTAAGCTTTTATTTGGAAAATATGTACTTTTTATTCTTTTCTTAGCGAAAGAAATTACTTTATAACATTGTCTCTCTCAGTGCCCGGTGAGAACTTTTATACCCTTTGGGAAAATGAAGAATAAAAAACGGTAAGGAATATACAAAATAAAAATTTCTCGTGTTCTTAAATATCTGGGGCATATTTTCTCACCGGGCCGATTATTTATTGCCAATTGTTCCACTAGGAAGGGGCTCCACCGTGTCATACTTTTTTGCCCCTTTTTCCAATTTCCGCTTGCAGAAATATTTACACCCCTGTCTCAGAGTCAGAGATGATTTAAGCCAGGGGATGCGAGACCTCCGAGAGAATGAACAGCATATGAACGAACGGAAAATTATGTCTTGCTTCATACTGTACCATGTCTCATTATCAAGCCTTTAGAAATAATCCCTTTCGTCAAAGATATTTCCTAGGAAGGACGAGAGATCGAGGCGTCCATTTCTTTAATAAACGTTCTTATCCTGGTGTTGTAAAGTGTCTGTAGCCTTACCCTTCCCACTATCTTCTTCTGGAAATAACATAACACATAAACTCCTAAATTATCACTATACAAAATATACAAAGACATTGTATTCATATGAACAACAATGAACAATGACTGACTATTAACATTTGAACATTTATTCCTAGCTACTCTGAACACTAACAAGCCTCTTGGGATAGTGTGGCAGTAATTAAAAATGACATGATGACGGCATTTGATATTTTTTAATTGTTGGTGGTTATTCTATATTCAAGTCCAAAATGAAAAACTATGTTTTCATGCTACAAAATAATGAGGTCTAGCATCATAGGTAAAAGTAGCCTGGATATCCAAGCTCAAAATTTTAGAAAAAACAAAATTTACCTCAACATACAAAGTTCTAAAATTATAGAGCTTGGTCTCCCTAGAGAATGAAAGTGAGAACCCATGTTTCCAAGCCAACCCAGGGCAGCAAAACAGAAATTAATAAAAAGCAGTCTTACAAGATCTAAAACTATTTAAAACATCCAAAGATTACACCAAAGTCCATAAAAAAGTTTGCATGCATTATCATGACCAACAATATTTTCTTGAAAAATGAACTTGCCTCTGTTTTCTTCTTTTTCATGTTTTCGTGTAACAGAAAGCCCTATCTTCACTAGCAACTGGAGGACTATCCTATTTTTGCTTTAGAATTGCTCAACGCCGTGTAGATTGGCCCTTACGGTTTTAGCGAAGTGAGCGCAAGCAAGCGGACTGCATTCTCTTAAAGAGAATGCAAATTGCTCTAGGGAGACCAGGCTGTAAACCAGAGCATAAAATATCAAAAACTAGACTGTGAAATAGTTTACAGCCTGGATATCCAGGCTAAGGTAAAAGAATAACTCACAATTCAGGAAAAAACTTGAGCAAATAAGTTAAAATCTTCATACTTTAAAGAAAAAAACATCCTAATAATCTAACTCCAGTGTTGTATCTTCCTTAGTTATAAGTTTAAAAGCCACTTCAACAAAATATAATGATTGTATATAAAATAAAAGCTGGCAAGAGATAAACAACGAACGAACGAAAAAGCACCGCTTTGGCAGCCATATTGAATTGTTTTTAACACATATCGGGAAACCAAACTTAGCCCGATTGGATGAATTGAAAGCGTATCCCAACCGGAACACTGCCCTAAAAAAGCTTGAGAGTAAATACACAGATCGGGAGACCAAACTTAGCCCGATCGGATAAAAACTTTAGAAATCGGAATAAAAAAACCAAACTCTTAAGCGGCGGCTGGAAAAAAGGGATTTGAAGGGTCATCGGGGCTGACCAATTAGCATAACTTATAAATAGTTAAAATAGTTAAAATGTATTTAAACTGCGGGTTTATGAATTGTAACTTAGTATTGTAGTTTTACCATCTTGAGATGGACATAAGCTGTAAATTAAAGAAAGTATATCACATTGGAGAAAATGAAAATGAAATTGTTCAAGTTACTTGCTAAAGTAAGCTAGTTGCCTTAATTTAGGTGGTTAATGATCATTGCTTTAGAACTCGAATATAGTTGAATTGCTTATTTATGTTTCGGACAAATCTTTATATTTCGACCTACATTCAAAAATAGCTCAAAAACCATAGAACGCGTGTATATCAGCCCAGATAAATACGACATGGAGGTTCAGACCCGAGATTCTAGCCTTGATAATTAACCACATTTAAGAAAATAATTGTTTTAGTTGGAAGTTGAATAAATTGTTTTGTTTCTTTCTTGTTTACTTCTTTGTATTGAGATTTATTTTCTAATCGTTGAACCGAAAATAACCTTATTTATTTACTAATCCTTTAGAAAAAACGCAAGTACTGTTAAAGGCCTTAAAAGCAAAATCTAAGAAAATGAAGAAAATGAAAACGAGATAATTTGTTGAGACAGGCTTGTACCCTTTTATTTAGTTTAGTAGTTAGGCGTTTCAAGGCTCTCGTGGGAAATAGGCCCGTGGCAACCTGGAATACGATAAAAAATAAATACTGTACGAAAAATTATTCTACGAAACTTACTCTACGAAATTATACACCTTGATAAAAAACACTACTTTCCTTTGAAATAAAATGTTACTTTTGCCTACTGTCAAAATTAAATAAACATCTTATTCTTTACAATAATTACCGATACTCGAGGTCCTAAAAAACCTAATTCTACGAAATTATACATCTTTTTCATACACCAATTTCTCTGGGATATAGAGAAATAAAATGGTACTTTGCCTACCGTCAAAATTGAAGTTATCGATAAAAGTTAGACAGCAGTTATCAATGTCAATATACTTGAGGTCCTAAATAAACCAAATTTTGATAAAATACACTACTTTCCCTTTGATATAAAACGCTACTTTCCTTTTGAAAAAATACCCTACTTTCCTCTTGATAAAAAAAAAAAACTACTTTCCTTTTACCAATCCCTGTGGGATCAATCCAATTAAAATATTACTTTCAAAATGGAATAAATACCACCTAATTTACATCAATAACCGATATTAAAAAATTGAGGTCCTCTTAGGCACTTCTTTTAAATTTTTTTTTTTTTTTTTTTTTTATATCAAATTCACTTACTTTGAGCTTTTTTATAGAAGCCGTTATCTTCATGCTATCTTGTTGACTTAGACAACGGATTGATCAAGTCCCCCCGGACAAAAACCTCCAGACCCCGGTGGTCAAAATTGGGTGCCCAGGCTGTCTCAAATTTTAGCTGGGCTGTCGTAGAGGAAACCGTAAGGGCCTCGAAAAATCCGTTCGGTGTACTCGACAAAGGTTTTCGTTTTGTAAGTGCCCGAAAGGAGTCTTTATTTACATAGAAGCTTTCTACTGAAATACTCATCAATGCACCCTCGCATTGTCATCTCTTGCTGCACCCTCACAGCATTACTCATAAATTCTTGCTGCACCCTCACAGCATAAGATATATTACTCTTGCCGCACCCTCACGGCGTAAAATATATTACTCTTACCGTACCCTCACAGCATAAAATATATTACTTTGCCGCACCCTCACGGCATAAAATATATTACTCTTGCCGCACCCTCACGGCATGAAATGTATTACTCTTGCCGCACCATCACGGCATAAAATATATTACTCTTGCTGCACCCTCACAGCATAAAATATATTACTCTTGCTGTACCCTCACGGCATAAAATATATTACTCTTGCTGCACCCTCACGGCGTAAAATATATTACTCTTGCTGCACCCTCACGGCATAAAATATATTACTCTTGCTGCACCCTCACAGCATGAAATATACTAGAGAATATACTAGAGAGCTTGAAAGACGTGTGATGAGTTCGGAAATAGCTACCATTTTTATTAGCACGCGAAAATCTTTCAAATTAGTAATTTACAGAACGACTTTCTCTTGACATGTCTTTCGGAACCGTAAATAAATTCACTTATCTTTCATTATAAAGCAATGTTGTTCCAAAAGTATCTTTTAGACTTCAAAGAAATAGCAAATTTTCATATGCATAATCTGTAAGTGATCATTTTGTTTCTACTTCAAATTTTGTTACGCAAGAGAGAGAGAGTGAGTGAAGAAGATTTGCCTTTATATTTGATATCATATTTCTCTCGAGCTTAAATAAAGACATTCCTCTGAATACCCGAGGAGTTGATATTCACGAAATGTTTTTATATGATGGCTCGAATTTCATTTCATGTTTCTGTTCTTAAAATGGAAACATGATATGAGAGGAGGAGGAATTGTGAGAATGTGAGAGCCAGGACAGGAAGAGTTGTGGGATTGCGTAATAAATTTTTATAAGAATATTACGGTCCGATTGACCAAGGCTCTGTTTCTTTCACATTGCAATGTTTCTATTAAGTAAGGCAAAGTATTTCAATCGAACCAATAGGTAGTGTTTTACATCTGTCTATGGTCCCGCAGGCGGAGACGTTAGATGGATAGCAAACACTGCGTGTTTGTTCGAATTCTTAGAGTTTGTACATATAATAAATGCTTTGCACAGGATATTACGCGCTGAGAGTGAGAGTTAGAGTTTCCCCAAATCAGAGAGAATGAAATTGAAAACCTAGGTAGGCTGTATGTATATGCCCGATTGGCATAGGTTCGCGGTATCGACAGATAACTGAGTAGAGATTACTTGGTTTATAAGCCTAATCAAAATGTAATATCAAATCAACGAGTTGAACATCCCGATGCGCAGAGTGATGTCAACGTAAAGGTTGAAAGGATATTGTATTTTGGTTCGGTAATTTGAATTCGCGGGAAAGATATGATTTTACTACGATGGTATCCCTGTCCGGAGACAGAGGAGTTGATTTTGTTTAAATACCGATATTACGAGATTACATTTTATACCGAATAAGTTACGCTATTAGAGAGAATTGTTTTATTAACCGATTTGTACCGATACTCGATGATGCAACGATCGAATCCACCTTTAATCGCTAAAATCGTGTACCTTCAAAACGTAAAGAAACGAATATTGATACCGCAATCACCATCTAAATCGTATCGCTATCCAAATCAAAATCAACCCAAAACGAAATCGAACCGTGATAAAACGATCCGCAACCAAAAGAGACGATTTGATGCAACCAAGACCATGGCAACAACAACAAAAACAACAAGAAGACGATGCACCACAAGATATGTACAAATTAATAATAATAAACAGTAAAGGAGTATAAAAGTTACAGAAGAAACTCCTAAGTAATAGCTGGCGCAGAAGTTCCAAGAAGACAACTTCTCAGCTACTACGAGTCGAGTCTGGGATTCGATTGGAAGAAGAAGTATTGAAAATTATATTGAAACAAACATTCGAGAACAATTGAAATTCGTAATAAAGCAGCTCCTGAGCCTCCTGTTTGAAATTCGTCGACGTCAGGACGCGTTACGATGCATCAAAAGAATCGAAAGAAATTTTTGTTTTTTTTAGAGATAGAACAATTAAATGAAAAATTATAGTATTGGAACCTTTAGATGAACCAACCGATTGACGAAACATCATTAGAAGAAACACAACAACGAACACTGAGAGCGATCCAAAATCATTTGAACATTCAAGAACCAGATCGAGACAGTGGAGGATTCCCATTGTCGGAAGAAAGACCGCCAGTAAATCTAGAATACCTGGCAGAATCTTCACATCCTACAGACTTAAAAACCATTCAAAAGGAGTATAAGACGCTTAGTTCCTTGAAAAAAGAACAAAAACAACTTATTATTGAAATAACTTCTGTGATAAACAGTCTTATATTGACGCAGTTTCAACTCATCGAACAGTTATCAATTACACTTTTGAACTTACCAGATCAACGGTCACCCAAGTTTACCAGTTTCAAGACAGAATAAGTCAAATAGAGGGGACACTTGCAGACTTAATTGACAGAGAACAGAGACACACCCCAACGTTTCTTGCCGAAAGAGAGAGTCTCCTCCAGCAGCTTTCCACTCTAAGAGAAGTTGAACTGAAATCCTTAAAGACTTACTTTCATCAAACGAACAGTATTCCTCTCAAGTATATGAGCACAAAGGCTTATTGAACGTATTGAATAATTGCGTTCAAGCCAACAAAGATTTTATCGAACAAAGAAGAAATCTTCTTGAACAAAGATTACGTGACAACACAGAGTCACCAGAGCCCATTGAACTTTCAACAAGAGAAATTTTAGAACATTTAGATCCAGATCTTCCAGACCAAGTACACCAGCAAGACCGGGAAATCAATTTATTCCACAAATTGTTCCAATTCACCTCGAGCAAGCAGAAATGGCCATAGCCGCAGATGAAGCCGCTGCAGCACAAATAGTTATACCTAGACAAATCGAGATATCTTCTCTACCTGTATTTGGACTCAGCCCGACGGATGACGTAATTTATTTCTTCAGTCAGTCTGAACTGGCACTCGGGTTTTATGAACTAACAGACGAGTTGAAAGCTAAGCTCCTTGCTCGATTATTGAGGGATAGGGCGCTCACCTTTTATCGTACCCTTGACCCAGCTGTCCGTGATGATTACGATAACTTAAAACAGGCACTCACTAACGAGTTTGACGTACCACAAATTAAGTACAGGAAACGTCAACTTTTACATCAGATCTCACAACAAGGAGACCCCGTCAGCACATATTTGAGCAGACTGGAGAAACTGTCCCAGAATTTGGAAGTCCCTGAGCAAACTAAGATGGACATCATGATTGCAGGCTTGGATACTGGTTACCGTAACTACATCCAAATGAAACAGCCGAATACATACAGCGAGGCTACTCATGCCCTACTGCTTAAAGAAGCCGTCAACCCGCCTAACGACGTCATGAAGGATGTGCTGAAGACGGTACAAGCGATCCATCAAAACCAGAACACCAAAGGAAAGCATAATGCTGACACCAGAAGAGTAATCGACAATCGAAGGAGCCACCAACAGGAAACTCAAAGAAGAATTGCGTGTTACTACTGCCAAAAACCCGGTCACGCTATGGCGGACTGCAGGAAACGTATCCGAGACGACTCCCGTCCTAGATTCATTCCATCTCAAGTAAACCGATACAACACACCAAACCGATACAACACACCAGATCCATATCAGGCTCCAAACCAATACCGAAATGCTGCTCCACCCGCATACAGCTCAAAGACAAGGCAGCCGAAACCTGAAGTGACGTGCTTCAAATGCAAGAAAACCGGACATTATGCGAGAGAATGTCCCGTTAACGTCAAGTCAGAATGACTAGGTAACCGAAAAGACAATGAAACTTTATTATTAGACATTAAAAGTAGTGATAATATACATAAATTGAGAAGTATCTTCTGGACCTCCGTAAATAAGCTCCCAATCCAGACTTTAATTGATACAGGCTCAACCGTTACCGCCGTATCCTTATCGACGATAAAAAGCTTGACGGAAGAAACACTACTTCAAGAAGCTGACATAGCCCCAGCAGAAGTTGAAGTAGCAAATGGGAATATCGACCGAGCAATTAAAGTAGTGACTTTGCCAATTAGTATTGGTTCTAACACGTATTTTCACAACACCCATGTATTCAAGACATTACCAGTACCGTTACTTATTGGAGACGACTTTTTACACGCTCACCAAGACACACTATCGTTCAATGGCTCAACCGCTAAATTGACTTTATTGAATGCTGTTGAAAATAATATCAAGTATATAAACAACAACCAAGTCTCCAAATCAACCAAACATATACAAGAAGAACAAAAGGATGATCCTATAGTCTGGAGAACTTTAACAAACCCACCAAATATTCCTCCAAAAACTTTGCAGAAAGTCACAATAAACGCTGAACCAACAATGGTAGATCAGATGCAGTATATGATTGAACCAGAGACCGAAGAAGATGAACTTTTTATCACCCTACCACAACTGGTAACTTGCAATAATAGAACTATCGATGTTTATATCGCAAACCCACATAATAACCCAACAAAAGACCTTGTACTCACAATGTCTGCATCTCCGATAATAACCGCCAAGGAGTGTACGACAAAACCAATATCCACTAAATACAAGCCGTATCCATTATCTCACGAACACAAAGAAAAATTAGATAAACTATTGTTAGAATACAGTGACGTTTTAGCCGATAAAAGTGACCCATTAGGAACAACCGATAGAGTACGCCACATCATTGACACTGGTAACGAGAAACCTATCCGGCAAAAACCGTACCGTTTATCGCCAAGTCAAAAGGACGCACTCGACAAAGAAATTGACCACCTTTTGGAGAAAGAAATAATACGCCCAAGTAACTCACCCTGGTCCAGTCCAGTAGTTATGGTGCACAAACCAGACGGCTCCATCCGCGTCTGTATCGATTATCGAAAGCTGAATCATATCACCAAAAAGGATGCCCATCCACTCCCAAAAACAGAAGAGATATTAGACCAGTTACATGGCGCAAAAATATTTTCAACAATTGACTTGTTATCCGGTTTTTACCAAATTGCAATGGACGAGAAGGATATTCAAAAGACGTCCTTCGCTACACATCGTGGATTGTTTGAATACTTGCGCATGCCGATGGGCTTATGTAACAGTCCAGCAATTTGAGCGTCTTGTAGAGCAAGTTTTCGCTCTAGAACTTTGGGTGTTTATGCTACTCTACATTGATGACCTCATTGTCTATTCAAAGACACCAGATGAACATTTGGAACATTTAAAAACAGTTTTACAAAGACTTAGGGACAACAAACTACAAGCAAAATTAGCAAAGTGTCGTTTTAGCATGTCCTAAGTATGCTTTCTTGGACATCTCGTAAATAAAGATGGTATCTTACCGCTCGACACCAATATTGAGGCAATCAAGAGCTTTGAGTTCCCGAAAACTCAAAAGGAACTCCGCTCTTTCCTTGGAATGACCAGCTATTACTGAAAGTTTATTCCAGGATATTCAAAGATATCAAACTCTTTAAACACCTTATTGAAGAAAGAGACTAAATTCATACTCACAGACGAAATGAAGGAAGATTTCTTAACCCTAAAAAGCAAGCTGGTAGAACCACCCATCCTCCACCCATCCAGATTTTTCAAAGGATTTCTTCGTGATTACTGATGCTTCGAAGAATGCAATCGGACATCTCATTGCACAAAAGGTAGATGGGAAATACATTCCAATACGCTACGGAGGACGAACACTCAAGGATGCAGAAATAAACTATGGAATCTCTGAAAAAGAATGTCTTGCCCTTGTTCACGCCATTCAAAAGAATCATGCCTTGCTTTTTGGCCGCCACTTCACGGTGTTTACGGACCACCAGCCCCTTCGATTCCTACTAACTACCCACGACCCCACAGGTCGTTTGAGTAGGTGGTTTTTGGTGCTACAGAAATATGACTATACCGTTAAGTACCTTCCAGGATCACAAAACTTTGTCGCTGATGACATAAGCAGATTAAACACAGTCTCTCCAGCGAAAGATGAAGAAGAAATACCAAGCGCTAATTTGGTTGATCAAGATGACCAACAGCCTGTTGCTCTAATCATACTACCAAACCCACACCTTGAAGAGGAACAAGACAAAGATCTAGACTTAGTCAAGATAAAGGAAGAACTTAGAACATCTGACAGCTCACCACTCCACGAGAAGTTTGTCCTGGATAACAATCTATTATTCCGAATCAACCCTGCTGACGTTGAACATGGAAAAAGACAATTTTGTTTACCAAGACACAAGCACCATCAAGTGATTGAAGAGTTCCATAAGCCAAACCATATGGGACATATGGGAATCAATGTGACTCTTAAGAAACTACAACAACGTTATTACTGGCGTTCGATGGCAAAGGACGTAGTACGTTTCATTAATAACTGTCTTACTTGCTGTGAAATAAAAGGCAAGACAACAAAAGCACCAATTTATTCCGTTCCCTTGACAAACGTCTTTGAACAAGTCGTGGCTGATGTTCTTGGACCATTTCCACCTACAAAGAAAGGAAATAGATATATAATTTCCTTCATGGACAGATATACCGCCTGGCCAGAAGCTTTCGCAACAAAATCGATCGAGACAGCTGTCGTCGCAGACCTACTTGTCGAGCAAATAATATTCCGTTATGGAACCCCAAGACAGTTTCTGACTGATCAAGGAACAAATTTCACTAGCAAATTGATGTCAGCTGTATGCCAGCGACTTGGGATTGAAAAGATCGAAACAACACCATATCATCCGCAAGCAAATGGATTTATCGAGCGAATGAACCAAGTTATTACCAAAGGCATTGCCCATCACATCAACCTTCACCATACTAACTGGGACGTGCTGTTACCAGGAGTGTTATTCGCGTACCGTACAACTGTGGTGAGAACTCGTAAGATGTCACCTTTCCAGCTCTTATTCGGAAGATTGCCAGTACTTCCACCTGATGTTGGCAACACGCCCATCGAAGTATTGACCACCAATCCAGATGATCATCTGAAAAGAATTTCAGCTAGCCTAAGTTACGCCAAAGAAACTGCCCAACAACACATGAACAGGTGTCAAGTAAAAGAGGATAATGACAATGAAAAGGAAGATTTCGAACAATACCCCTTATATTCTTACGTCTGGCTCACATCACACAAAAGAAAGAAAGGAAGATCACCAAAGTTCTTACAGAAATTTTCTGGTCCACATCAAATAATTGAGCTTATTCCGCCAGTCAATTATAGATTAAAGACACCAAACGGATCTGTGCTGAAAAGTCCTGTTCATCATGACCGTCTAAAAAAACACGTTGGCGAAGCTCCAGAACCAACGCTAACAGAAGCGCTGAAACCGATAGAGGAAGAAACGTGGGAGGAAGAGGATGATATATCATTAAAGGAACTAAAAAGGAGACTTAAGGAAGAAGAAGAAGACAACCTTACGCTCGCTGAGCTAAAACAAAAACTGAGGAAAGATTAATCGAAATTATTTTTTTTTAGACTAGAACAATGAAAAACTTTATATATCTATCAATAATCGTATCAATATGGTATCCAGCTTCGACGCAAACGTTGAAGGAAACTTGTTACACCGTTGGAAAATTAAGTAATTGCCAAACTATAACCCCTCTTGGCTATTATACCTTACCAAAGATAAAAGGATGTGCAGATATTGACAATAAACAAGACAGACTCGAAACTTTCAAAGGTAGAGTTCTGAGATATAAACCGACCATGACGACCTTTACTCTTTGGAAATGTAAATTAATTTATGTACGAACAGAATGCTCCGTTTGGGGAGAAACTTCTATTAAAACTCTGTTCACCACCGTCACAAGAAACGATTGCCATGACATGATCAAGCTGGAAAGAACAACTGGATATTATAAAGAAACACTCCACAAATTTGGACGCCACTATTACAAGAGCATGCCAAGGAAACCTGCACCTTGCCACACCTTTTCTAAGGCAAATACTCATTACGCAGCTCATTATGAGATCCAGGGATACACCGTCGAAGTAATTGGAAATTCAAGTATAATACAACAGACTATCACACGAGATAGACTTTATCTGGATAAATCGAATCCAGAATTACTAGACTTTCATGTACCTTCAGAACAACCAAAAGTAATGTTGGCCTGGTATCTTGCCAATGCACGAAGCCATGACTGGATCGATCTCAAACCAATTTCAGACCTTACCACCATCCAAAAGATTGGTGAATTCATCCACGTACCAAGCCTTGAAGTAGGTAGTCTAGCAAGCTAGACGACTAATTTATACATAGTAGAAATAAAGCAAAAAGTAATGAATGGAACAATTTTAGTCGTCTAGAAAACTTTGTGCACTAACTCCAAACAAAAGAAAAGTGTCAATATTTGCGATTATATTTTTTTCCTGCTCAAAATAATTCTTGAGAAAAAAAATATGTGTGGATTTGTGTATTGAAAGTTTTTCATTTGAGTTGATTTCGTTTTGAGAGTTTGTTGTTGCTTGATAAATTGTTTTCTCGCTACGCAAGTTTCTGCGTAGCTAGCCCCTGTATCTATAAGGCTGGAACACCGGATTCTTCCAGTCGTTTATACAAACTAAATCCCGTATTATTATTATTAGTGTTGGTATTATTAGTATTACATGCATTATAAACGACTCCAGTCTATGAAGTAGGAGGACAAATATTGTATGATCATCCAATGAAGCCAATCAACAGTCACATGAACTGGTTTGCGTTAGATAACGGTATCATCATCGAAGGAAATGGCAGTAGAATTGATTATCGGCAGTCTCAAATGAAAGAGATCGTTTAGCAAAGAACAAGGACTACCACTCATACAGGCACATCTTGTTGAGGGGGGGGTTCATGGTTGGCGGAGGAGCGGAATCGGCCCTTTTTTCGGACGGAGTGGCGGAATTTGGCGAAAATTTAGACGGAATTACGGATATTGGGTTCTCTGACGGAGACGGAAAATTAGACAATTTTAGTGCGGAAAAACGAAATTTAGCAAAAAAATTTGCGGAATTTCGGAATTGATAAAAGATTTTCAAAATTTGCAGAATTTTCGACAAAAATATTGAATTTCAAAGGAATTTTCGGTGACAGAATTTTGGTTCAATTTAAGACGGTTTGACGGAAATTGGAGACAAAATTGGCGGAATTACGGAATCAGGTACCCCCTGAAACCCCCCCCTGTTGAGAACCTGATTGGACCTAAAAGACAAGCGATCATCGAAGCCAAACGGACATGCTTTATTCAAATTGAGATTCGTCATATCCATCGATGGCTGTCCAATCATTTCTCTGATATAGTTTCGGAATTGGTATTTGGAAGAAGAGATATTGTTGCACAACCGGCAGGAGATGCTTATGCAGTTGGAGAATGCTTGACAGTCCATTATAGATGCATTAAACTAGATCGGCGAAACCTAAAAAGTACCGTAAATGACTCTTGCTTCCAGTATTTTCCACTTGATATACCGGATGCTGAAACAACGCAGTATGTCGAAATACCGTCACGCAGAGTATACAGCCATTCCCCAGAGATCAAATGCAGCAAATTACCACGAGAAACGATCGTTAATACTGAACAATCAACCATCGCGGTAAAAGCAGATGGAGAAGCAAGATTGGTTGAAAATCTCACTACAACGACCTTCTCACCGAAGTTATGGATGACACCTCTCAAGCATACGTATGGTTACAGTGCACAGATATTTGTGGAACTCCAAAACGTGCCGAACCGTATCCGTTATTAGGAACGATGGCCGAAATGCATAACGACTTACGGACGCTTCAAGACCAAATCGAACAATTATCTGACCGATCAAACTCTGGAATATTTGCTGGAAGTGAGCCGGTATAGAAACAATGCTAGAAAAGGCAGGTGAAGGAACCAGCAAGATTGTCACTGCCTTGGGAACAAGCTTAAAATCCGTAACCAAAGGAGTTGGTGAAATGTCGAAAGACGTTATTTCCAGTTCGGGAGATGCGTTAGCCGAAACCATTTCAGCCAGTGGATCCGCCATTAAAGATGTCGACGAGGGAGGGGCAGATGTTTTAAATAGTGTATTTGGAGGAATACCAAGAATACTTGGAATGTTATCCTTATTGTGTGTGTTTGTGGGTATTTGTTGCTTAAACGATTTGTGTTTAATAGACCAAAGGAGCCCGAGAAAATCACCTGCCCAATAGATGAGTGTAGACCTACAGCTCCACTCAACCCAGACAGCCCCAAGTCCCCAGTGAATTCCAACATGATTTATGAACTTATTCATGATAAAGAACTGCTTGGGGAAGTGGCATCAAAACTTGAAAAAGAAACTGAACTTTAAGATATTTTTTTAACTTTAATATAATTGGGATAACGTTTTCATTTCTTTAGAGACAACATGAGTCAATACAAAATAGGAGATAGATATATTATCCGTGACGGTTTTAAAATCGACGTCCTTGAGCGATTATTCGGAGAAATAGAATTATCGCCACAGGAAGAGGCCTTGAGGCCGGAACCATTAATTCCGTTCACCGAGGAAGATACGTACATTTACAATGTTACGGAGGACCCAACTGGTCCTCCACGCTCAATCATTCTTCCACAAATGACGAACTCCATAACCCCTGATGTACTAAAATTACTATATCTCTGCCATGTTCAAAGGGAATATTTCTTAAGGACAGGGAAGGCAGCACCAATGTGGACATTTGATAGATCGATGGATGTGTATTGTCAGGAGTTACTTTCTGAAATTAATGTTTGACTTATGATTTTTTTTTGAAGAAGACAATATATAACAAGTAACGTAATTATTTAAACAAAAACAATGGAAAATATAAAAATTGAACTTGATGACATTACAGTAGAAATTAAAATTGAAGATATTATGGGGTATGATTTTAATGATATGCCGAGCAATGGAGTAAACGGAGTTCAGCAAATGGTAACTGAGAAAATCGAGAACGAAATTGGAATTACTTTTAATTCGTCAGACCAAACGAACACTTGCAATGTTATTGTTAATAAACTCACAGACAATGAAATTACTGGTATAATGCAAAGACTATTGGATAAACAATATTATAATTTAAGGAGATCAAGGAGAGTGTCTGGCACATGAGGCTTGGTCTCTTTAAATATTATTTAATTGCACTTGCACTATCCCCACCCACTTTTGCAATGATGAGGACATCATTTTTATATCGCGGGGGGATGTGGAATAATTACTTGATTTTTATAAAAAAGGTGGATAAATCGCACGTTCAGGAGTGAAACATTGTCAAAACAACTCAATCAAGAAAACAAACTGATCGCATTTCGAATTGAGGCGTTCCTCAACACCCAACAGCTAATCATCATCGATCAAGAAAGCAAACAAATCACGCATTTCTATTGCAAAGTATCTCAAAGTTAGGAGGGACAGTAACAGATTGCCTTAATTCTAAAACAAACTCATCATCACTATAATTAAACTCAAAATCATCTGCGAACCCCTGAGAACCAAAATTCTATCACAACCGCACCCTATTTTGAGAATATCAACCAATAAGATTCAAGCAGTGAAATCCCATTGTTGTTATAAACCAATCCGATCCAAACACACACCTAGCACGAACAATAACTATTATCTGCACTTATTGTAATATTAATTAGCATAACTTATAAATAAGCTAAAATGTATTTAAACTGCGGGTTTATGAATTGTAACTTAGGATTGTAGTTTTACCATCTTGAGATGGACATAAACTGTAAATTAAAGAAAGTATATCACATTGGAGAAAATGAAAATTAAATTGTCCAAGTTATACTTGCTAAAGTAAGCTAGTTGCCTTAATTTAGGTGGTTAATAATCATTGCTTTAGAAACTCGAATATAGTTGAATTGCTTATTTATGTTTCGGACAAATCTTTATGTTTCGACCTACATTCAAAAAGAGCTCAAAAACCATAGAACGCGTGTATATCAGCCCAGATATATATGACACATTGTTTGAATGCCTTTCTGTCTACTACCACTACCAGGTATAAGATGAGGGACAGTAAAGCAGCAGAAAACACTCGATTCAAAAACTACCATATGTTTGGAAAGAAAAATAATTTGGGTCTCAAAATGAGACACTTGCAGTGCAAAAAAAATTTAGTTAAATCTCTAAGAACCGCACCTATTCTAACTCACCTACTTTAATCGTAGAAATTTTAGCAAGACTAATTTTAGCGTTTTAGCGAGTTTTCCCTATTTTCGCTAAAAAAATCTCGCTAAAACACGCCGAATCAACAGATCGCTAAAATTTATCCGCGCCAAATCTCTGGTTACATTGCCTTGATACATTTTTATCAATAGGAAGGTTTCAGTGCAAAGAAATGCTAGAAAACGAATTCAGTCAATAATGTTATACAATTATTCGCTAAAATTTATCCACGCGAAATTTTTTGAAATCGTGATTCGCTAAAAAATAAATCCAAAAAAAATCAAGATTTTTCTGACTCGCTAATATACGCTAAAATTAGTCTCGCTAAAATTTCTACGATTAAAGTACCAAAAGCGTCTACCCCCCCCCCCCCCCTATGGCAGAAAGACGACCATCTGAATGTAAGAGACAGGCGGGTAGGCTGCACACATCACCTCTGATATGTTTTGGTATAGGGGATGCTAATCGTATACAAAATTCCTGTCCGAGAGTTACCCCAAATTAGTGTTTTCGAGTTTTAGGAACTTGATTTGCTTGATTAGTAAGTTTTATATAAAGAATATTTAAATTTCATTACATTTGAATTGGAACTGAACTGGCAGTTCAAAAAACGTACTTTTAGAGACACAACAGTCTTGTCCCACACAGCTCTTGTTGTGTAATAGTTATCGGACAGCTGCAAGTACAACAATATGAGCAATATTCCAAGATTTTTCCGTACAAAATATACGGAAAATCCGGAACGATATTTCCATATTGTACGAGCAAATGTCTGATAACTGGTTTATCGGTCACCCAAAAAATGCGCACTTTTGTAGCAAAGTGACGTTAGATTGCTGCTACCGCTGCAATGCAATAACATCTTTTCGTCAATTTATATTTTGTACATGTAAAATACAAGATATTCATGATAGAGATTCATGAAGCGTTACCGGATACTCTATTAGTCTCAACCCAGAAGGTCCTGCTGTCAGTTGGAAGTCTAAGAAGCAGTCGTCTGTCGCTTTATCAACGTGTGAAGCTGAGTACATGGCTATATCAATTACTTGTCAAGAGACAATTTATCTCAATCGTTTGATCAACGAATTACTCCAATCAAAAACGCAACCAATTATTGTCAAAAATGACAATCAGGGTGCCTTAGCACTCGTAAAGAATCCTGTGAAGCATACGAAAGCAAAGCATATAGATATCTGCTACCACTTCATTAGGGAATGTTATGATGAAGGAAGTATTTTGTTAGATTATGTCCCGTCCGGGGACAATGTTGCTGATATCTTTACGAAACCACCAAAGAAGCAGTATCTACTCAAATTCGAACAATTTCTCTTTGGACAAAAGTAAAAAGGAGAAAGTTGCCCTCAAGGGGGGATGTCATCCACAGATGCATCGTGAATCGTTGGATCGCGCATCGTAAATTACACAAACCGTTTACTTTGAGGGCTGAAATTTTTCTAAAAGTTTATAATCCAGCAGAGTAACTTTCATGTTTCATATCGTTTTGAAATCTTTGAATCTTTTGATGGTCCTATCCTGCCTCTCTCTTTGTTGACTATGTTTTCATAGGGAGTCTTCAGAAGTCCGGCAGCTAAAAATCCCAACAATGCAATCAAAAATTGCGCCAGTTTTCCAAAATATATCTTGTCCGACAGTGAGTGGTGATGTCTGATGAAAAAAAAAGTGTTTCACACCCCGCAAAAAAACATTAGTAGCCTGCCTGAATAGCCAGCCAGCCAACCATGTGAATTGTTTATTTTATCACTTTGTTATTGTAACAGGTGAAAGGTCTAGGCTACGTCATATCTTCCTTTGTTTTGAGCGTAAAACTCCTACTCTTCAGGCTATGAGCACTGATGCTCTTGTTTTGAATATTGAAATTCTTTGAATAAATCGCATGCGCACTGAGGTTTTAATGAAATAATAGAGAGTTTCGAAACCCAAACCAATCAGCTGTGTTTTAAACACTCTTTTATTTGAAATCTTTATTTTTTTCATTTTTGGATATGTTGTTAAGTACAATGAACTGAGTAAAATCCCAAAATATTTTGGTCTGAAAATCCGTAATGGCGGATTTATGCCAATTTGAAGTTTTTGACATTTTTGGGCATTGCACTTAAAAAGTTTTTTGATATAGAACCATGCTTTCTCAAATCAAAATGAGGAATTGATTTTGGGTGATTCTGAAACTATGGCCAGTAAACTATACAATTTTCCAAAAAAATCAAAATTTTCAAAATGGTAGCTAGAATTGAAAATTTCAATAAGGGTACATGAAAAAACTCAAACGGGACTCAATGTGTGTTAAGTAAATAAAAACTCGTAGCGAATGATGATTCAAAGAAGTGCTTAGCTATCAAAAACTTTTTCCGACATTTTTCCGACTTGTCCGACTCAGGATTTATGTTTTGAAGTTGAGTCGGTCGGGCGACGCGAACGGAACATATTTTAGATAGCCGCCTTACTAGTGGCCGCATATAGCAGTGCCTATAGAAGGCCTAAAAGCCTGGAGCTGTCTATTGTGTAGACTGTGAAAGGTAGTTGTCCGTTTGGTTTTTATATACATTTTAAACGGCTTATCTCTAAAATAAACTTGTTGAACAAGTTGTTCTTTTAAGTAATTTGAAAATATTATTTGTTGGCTCACCAATTGCTAAAAGTTTAGGTGATTGTAAAAAAAAGTTCAAAGGGACTCCTCTCAGTGGAGAATTTTCCATTTCTTATAGATGCCTTGCTTTGGGGTTGGCCGCCCGTCAGACAAAAATATGACTCATCAAAGATCGTGGTGGGACTTAGCCTGGATATCCAGCCCGTAAACTTTTTTTGATTTTGATGTTTCTTATGTTACGGTCTGGTTTACCTAGATCGTCTGCATTCTCATCTGAGGATGATTATGCGGATATTCTGATTGGTTGGTCCAAGCGAATCAGAGATCTGAATGGTGGCGCGCGTATAAGAAATTATGCGAGCCGACTTGAAAGTGTTCGCCTAAATATTTAGGTGGACCGCGCGGGCGATCAGCAAGGCGCATACGCTGCTTTGCAAATCTCCCTGACTTTTCTTCTTCGAATCAAATAACAATAGAATATCTAATTATCTCCCTTTCCCTTGGGTGTTTGACCACGCATCCAAATAAAAATAACAATAATGGTAGGGAAGAAGTGTGAAGATCAAAACATGGGAATTTTTGATGTTCTGGTTGTTTTCTTTTCAATTAGAGTCCCCTGCCCAGTTGGCGACCGGTCTAGTTGGCGACCGAACGTCTTTGAACCCAGAAAAGTCATACAAAAACAAACCTCTGGAGAATTTCTTTTGTAGTTATCTGCCTTGACCTATTTCCCGTACTGTGTAAAAAAGGTTTTAGAAAAAAACGAGTAGAATCCGAAAGATCCAACTTTGCACGGATCCTGATCAATTAATATGACCTGCAATTAATATATACCAGCCTTGCTCGATGGAAGACCAGTGAACGAAAACGAACGTGAATTACTCTCCCTACCGGTAAAACTAGGAGGGCTCGGTATTACCAACTTTACCAGAATCGCTAAGCACGAGTATGACAAATCAAAGTCGTTGACACAGAAGCTATGTGAAAAGATAACCGACATAGCCCAACCCCCCGAAAGCCCTGATATCGTGACAACCAAACAATACCTAAAGATCAGAGCCAACCATCTACGTGAATCTATGAGCAGAGCTGACTTAAAAGCAAACGACATCGGACAGACAGACGCCTCCATATGGCTTTCCGCATTACCGCTCAAGAGTGAGGGATTTAACCTATCAAAGCGAGAGTTTGTGGATGCAATCTTCATCAGGTATGGGTGGCCACCAAATCGTCTACCAACCGAATGTATCTGTGGAGCAGCCTTCCATGTTGATCATGCTTTATGCTGTAAAGTAGGTGGTCTGATTACTCTACGTCACAACGAGATACGTGATGTCACTGCCGAGCTTTTATCCACCGTATGCAAAGATGTTCGTAAAGAACCACCAATTGACGAAACAGCTGATAATGACATGCGCGCAGATGTGAGTGCAAGAGGATTCTGGCAGAGAATGCAAAGGGCATTTGTTGATGTTAGGGTATTTTACCCATTCGCCCCTAGCTACCGAAACCAGTCTCTTCAAGCCTCATTCCGTGCAATGGAGAAAGAAAAGAAGAGGAAATACAACAAGGACGTGCTTCGTCAAAATGCCACATTCACTCCGTTGATATTTTCCTCGAATGGCGGCATGAGTAGAGAGACAGCCCGATTCTACCAGAGGCTTGCTGAGATGCTCTCAGAAAAACACTCGACATCTTTCTCCTGCACCTCATCCTGGGTGAAGAGGAAAATTATGTTCAGTCTAATTAGAACTGCGGTTGTATGTGTTTAGAGGTTCCCGTGGCCTCAAAAACATAAAGTTAGGCGACCTAAACGAACTTGACAATAGAGACAGAGGATGTGAAATCAAATAAATTTTATTTCTTGACGGTATGATATATATTTTAAGCAAAAACGAAAATGTGAATTTTATAAATACTATATATATATTTTAACTGTACATATAATGTATATCACGTTTTTAGACCCAGTCAACTGAGGCTCTGGGAAATATATTGTTTATACGTCTAAAAAAAAAATTAATATGACCTTACCTGCAAGTAGAGCACTGATTTTCTCTTTTTAACGATCGGTCGCAGACTGGTACGTCGGTCGGGAACTGGGCACTAGTACCGCTCGCTTCGAAAGTTTTTTATTCTAAGAAGATCGCCTCAAATAAAAAATCAAAACAAACACGAAGAACATGTTAAAAGTTGTCTAACCGTTGGTTGAAAAGGATTTTCAAAAAAGTTAAAAGTAAGTGAAAAATTTGAATCCAAAAATTTCGGTCGCCAACTGGGCAGGGTACTCTACTTGCTTAGATATTCTTGTTTTAATCTTCTTAATGACTTGGTTGCATCGTGTAAAGAACTAAAGGTATATCTTTCTTTTGCTTCAATTCTTCTTTTCTGTTTGCCAATTTTGTAGTGCTGTTTTGGGTTGGATATTTTGAAAAAAATTTTCTCCAAAATTTACTTTGCACTTTCTGTCTAACAGACTTTCCACCACACTGTCTATATTTTATGGTCAAGGATGCCATTCTAAATTGATTTATCACTGCTGGGGTACCATCTTGAAATTATGCATGTCATTATGTGCATATATTTATTTGCAGCCATGGGGTTCATGCAGGAAAATCTGTCAACAGGGGTTCACCTGATTTCTAGGTGAACCAAGCTCTATAATTTTAGAACTTTGTCTGGCTGAGGTAAAACTTATTTTTTCTAAAATTTTGAGCTTGGATATCCAGGCTAGGTGGGACTGTTTTCGGACAAAAAAACAGTCAGACAGTCAGAGTCGACAAATTTCCGTGCTGATTCCATTTTGGTGAGATGCACCTGTTTTCATTAATTCTTTCTAGTATGACAAGTTGGTGCCATTTGCTTGATCCTGTTTTATCCTTGTTTTTGTTTTCCTGTGTTTCTTTTTTTAATTCTATTTTACATTTTCTTCTCTCTTTTCAATCTGAGTGTACAGCCCCAAGATGTGACCCCTGCCCCAAGATGTAAAACCTGCCCCAAGATGTGACCCAATTGCCCCAAGATGTTAAACCTGCCCTAAGATGTGACCCGTCAGATAGGGAAACCATCCAGGATCCTGCCATTCTATAAGCCAGCAAAAACTAAATGACACTTGTAAACTTAAGTTTCTCATCATTTTCCGTTGAAAACAACCAAAAACATTGCTACTTCCCAAAGCCGGAGACCAAAACAAATTATCTTCCAAGATACCGTAAGATTGGGTAACTTGCATCAGTGGAGGCTAACATGCATAGCCCTCAAATGAAAGACCTGGCTGGTCATTAAAATACAACTACGCAGCTCCTCTCGCAGCTCTAGTCTACCATTTTTGTTTTGACTTAACTTTGTATTTTAATGACCAGCTAGGTCTTTCATTTGAGGGCTATGCATGTTAGCCTCCACTGATGCAAGTTACCCAATCTCACGGTAACTCTTAGGTGCCAAATAAACGGGCCCCCCCGCTTGTTAATTTTTCGAAAATTTTCCAACCCCCCCGCACCTTATTAGGACCCCCCCGTTTATTAATCTCTAAGAATATTTTCAGCTGTTCAAATAGAAGGCCCCTTATTTTGCTCTAAATAGCCTGATTTTAGCCTATTTTTACCTTATTTTTGGGTTTCAGAAGTACAATTTCCAATCCCCCCCCGGCAATTAGGCACCCCCCCCCCCCCCCCCCGTTTATTAAAATCTAGAAAATTTTCCAACCCCTCGTTTATTCGAACCCCCCCCCCGTTTATTTGGAACCTAAGAGTATGGCCCCTTTTGGATCTATTGTTAAGGCCATAAAATGGTGGAAAGAGTTGCGGAAAGACAAAGTTGTCCGCTGCTTCGAGGGTGGTAACACCAAAATACCTAATTATTATCTTCCAACAGAAGCGAGTTAGTTGACGCGCAAGTTACATCATGCACTCCACCGCAGCGCACAACAAAGCATGTTTCAATGAATATCGTTAATTATAAAAATATCTTATGTGCTTACCTTCAGTAAAACTGTGAGTGCTTCATTGAAAATGAAGAAGGTTTAAGAAGATAAAAAATGCGCTGGATAATTTTCATTGTAACAGTTTGGTCAATCATCACTGAAAGTATGAAAAAGTTTTTCAGACGCAAAAAAATTTTTAGCTGATTAAAAGCACAGTGTGCTTATACTTATTATGTTTATTATTGTTTATTTTTTTCCCCACGCAAGAAAACGTTGACATGCGAGAGAGTTGACAGCTATGCGAATGTTTTTTAATCCAAAAAAGTCATATTTACAAAAACAAACCTCTAAGGAGAATTTCTTTTAGTAGTTATCTACCTTGACACTTTCTGCTTTTCTCAAATAAATTTTCAATATCTATCATTTCTAGTCTCCTTCTCATAGTTTCAGTTGCCTCTCTGAGGCCCATTCTGTTAAGGTATCCTTTCCTTTGCGCTTTGGTATTCTTGTCCCTTTTTTGTGTCTTGTCTTCCTCATATTACTTACTTGTGTTACTTGTGTTGGTGTTCAAGCAAAGTGCTCAGGTTAGATTTTGGTGAACCGCGCCTCTATTTGATCAATCTGTCAAGAGCAAAGAATCTCAGCAGATATTTTTCAATTCATGTCAAGTATTGAATTTGAATTAGCTCTCCTGCACCCAGTATATCCATGAATTTGGAGTTCATCCGGGATCGACTTTAAGTGAGTGTCAAGGGCATTTTTAAATTTTTCAGTTGAAGTTTTTTTTAAAGTTTTTTTTGTTCATTGGCATTGCATTAAATAGTTTTGCACTTTGTATATACAGAAAGAGTACAATCTCTAAGCTTGGGTAATGAATCAACGGATCCTGCACTAATGTACTTCCCAGTTTTCTCAAAGGTAACGAATCGAGTGGGGATTGAACCCACGACCTCTCGCTTGCCGGGCAATTGCTCTCCCAACTGTGCTATCGCTATCTAAGCTTGGATTTTGGACTTTGGTGGTGCATAGAACCCCCCCAGAAAACGAAAACATTCTTTGTCCCCCTTTTGTAGATTCCCCCCAAAAAAACCCTTATTACCTTATTACCCTTATTGTGTTTTTGGTGTCTTGTCTTCCTCATATTACTTACTTGTGTTACTTGTGTCTTGTGTTGGTGTTCGAGCAAAGTGCTCAGGTTAGATTTTGGTGAACCGCGTGCCTCTGTTTGATCAATCTGTCGAGAGAAAAGAATCTCAGCAGATATTTTTCATGTCAAGTATTGAATTTGAATTATCTTTCCTGCACCCAGTATATCCATGAATTTGGAGTTCATCCAGGATCGACTTTATATGAGTGTCAAGGGCATTTTTAAATTTTTCAGTTGAAGTGTTTTTTTTTTAATTTTCTTTCACTCTTTGGCATTGCATTGAATAGTTTTGCACCATTTATATACAGAAAGAGTACAATCTCTAAGCTTGGATTTCGAATTTTGGTGGTGCATAGAACCCCCTCCCCCCCAGAAAATGAAAACATTCTTTGTCCCCCTTTTGTAGAATTCCCCAAAAAAAAGTATCAAAATTTTGTACAAAGTACATTTCCTCCTAACGTTAAAATGTTCACCCCTATTGCAGACCCCCCCCCACATTTTTCATTTTTTCTTTCCACTATCTTTTGCAAAAATTTTTCCAAGAAAAATCCCCAGCAGAAATAAGGGGGACAGGAAACTATGGCATAAGTTGGTTTTATTTCATCAATCCCGTCTTATCCTTCTTCAGAGATAAGTAAAATAGAAAAAGAAAAGATGGGCAGAATTACTGATCTAAAAATGATTGTTTTTCTCTTTAACCGCTAAGTAAAGAATTTAGTCCCAGTCATTGACTTCCTATTTCTTCCTATCTGTAAAAAAGGTTGATAGAAAAAAGAAAGGGTTGCCAAACATTAGACAAACTTAGGGTAGTGGTGCACTGAACATTTTGGAATGTTTTATTGGTAATAAGTTTCTTGATATTTTTCAGTGGATGATAAAATTTAAAAAAAGCAAATGATTCAAAATGACCAACGCATATTCATTTGACGGTGTTATTGTCCTTGGATTGTTGTTGATTTGCACATGTGCGTACGTTAGAAGAGTACCAAAACTTAAACAATTTTTCTTAACCGAAAAGAAAGGCTTGTGGGGTGTCTTTTACAAAGCTTCTGTTATTGGTATTCGTCTACACTGGTTGGTTGCTATATCTTGTATCACCATGGGTTTATATATTATGTTTTTAAAATAGATCTTTTGATTTAATCATCCCTGTTTTGTTTTTGGTGCTGGTTTACTGTGCATTATGAATCCATCACATTCTACACCCTCATCAGATACATCCATAAAACGAAAGACTTCTACACCAAATAGTTGTTTCAATAGCAAAATTGGAAAATTTGTTAATGTTAACCACTCAACCATTTTACCATCAACCTGCTCACAAAAAGCTTATCGGACCCATCAACCAGACTCTGCAGACAAGACTCCCCAAACTTCCAAGATTTCAATACATGACACTTTAATGCAGTCTTTTATAAAAAGACAAAGCTTGCACAATGACACCTCCACCAGATCTGATTTATCAGTAAAAGAAACAGAATCTACATGGTCTGTTTTTAGAAAATCGAAAACCCTTAGCAATGTCAATTGTATAGAACACATCAAACATTTTGATTCAGTTAACAACTCTGCTGACATTAGCCAAAACAAATTAATCAAATATAGACCAGGAACTACAGCTCCTGTAAATTCATCTAAAATTGATTGGGAGAACCCAATTCTCGGTACATCAGACCAGAGACTTCCAAGTGCAACTTCGACCAAAGTCTTATCAAGAAATAATTTTGACAGAATATACAGCTCTTTTCGATTCAATAAAGAAATGCTGCTTGGTGCTAAAGTGATAGGTCAAGTTGACAATAGATTTATAGCGTGTTTATTGCCAGATGATGCTGAGGCTGGTGAAAAAATTCTTGTTTTGATGGACCAGCATGCAGCACACGAGAGAGTTCGATTAGAAAAACTTCTAAAACAAATTGGATATTATGAACCAGAGACATGTCGACAGAATTTGAAATCGCAAATATGTTCACTCTCTCCACCCGCTGAAATGTTTTTCACTGATAGCAATATTGACCAGCTTCTTCATTTCAGCACAGAGTTCCACAAAGCTGGTATCTATTTCACCACTATGAAGACCAAAAACCACTCCAATACAGATCTTAGTCATTCTTATAGAGTACTGGTCTCCTCCGTACCATCCATCTTTGTCAATGTGTGTCAACCGCAATCTAAAGCTAGAGGTACATCCATCAATGTGAATCTCCTGAAAGAATACATACTTGAGCAAAGTAAAATGATGAGAACGTGCGCCAGTAAATGTAGTATAGTGTCACCAGTTATATTTAAGGTTTTAGCATCTTACGCTTGCCATGGTGCTATTAAATTTGGGGACCCACTTGAGCATGAAACTTGCATCAAAATAATAAACGAGTTGTCACAATGCCAGCTACCCTTTCAATGCGCGCATGGCCGACCTTCTATTGCACCTTTGGTAAGATTATCAATGCTGAAATCATTTCTTGATCGAGCTGGTTCCAAAGGTAAAAGAAAACCTAATTTACAAAATCTAAAAAGAAGAATGAAGCAGTGATGTCTTATTTGAATGAATTGTTAGCAATAATTTATTTTCCTCTTGACATCACAAAGGTTTGACCACATTTTTTTTTGAAACTTGGTTAAAAATGTTTTTCTAGAGTCCTTTCGATTTTGAGCTTTTTCAGATGATTGTTTTCGATTTTCTTCATAATTGGTAAAATGAGCTTTCTTTCACAGCAGAATTGAGATCAAACTTTTGAAATTAAATTTAT
Source organism: Clytia hemisphaerica (assembly GCF_902728285.1). Lineage (NCBI taxonomy): Eukaryota > Metazoa > Cnidaria > Hydrozoa > Leptothecata > Clytiidae > Clytia > Clytia hemisphaerica. The sequence continues at coordinate 433,776 of NW_027103650.1, read as the reverse complement.
TCTAGTTGGGTTTAGTTGTAGTTGATTGTAATGGTGGATTTTGTGTTTACGAAATACTTTGATATTTTATATTTATTGCCCATAATTAATTATTCCTATTTTATATATATTTTAATATCATAAAATGTTTTTAGAATATGAAATACGTTTTTTGTCTGTTTTTATAGATGAATAAAAAATTCTGAAATTCAAAAATGGTTTTGACAAGGGTCCTCAAGGCTGAAAAAAAAACAACAGATCTGTTTTGCAAAATAGGAGTTGATTAAGGTAACTTATGGGTTGGCCATGATAAGATTAAATAATGTCAATTTTCAATTCATTAAAATTGAAGATTATATATTGTATTCAATATTTAACGTGGATAGCCCAATAATCTAGGACTTTTAGGCAGTTTTTCAATCGTTTTCGACCAGCCAGCTCAGCTACTTTAAGTGGATAAATTTTCGCGTGGATTAATTTTCGCGGTTTTCGCGAATTTTGGCCCTTTTCGCGAAATTTAAATTCTCGTCTCGCGAAAATTAGTCCACGCGAAAATTTATCCACTTAAGGTATCTGAACTTGACAAGACATAAGAACTCCTTCTTATGTGGAATTCTGACCGTTTAGCCCTGATTTCAGGCACTGACCATTCGGTCATCACTCCTTATAAAGTTCGTTGTAAGCTGATTTTTAATTTTGTTTCCATTTTGATATTTTCATGACAGAAAAAAAAGAAATGATGACAATTAAATAATACAACAACAAAATACTGAGAAAAAGGATTCACAAAAAAAACCCGGCGAATAAAACCAATTTACCAAAACCACCAAACACACCAGAGAGCACCAACACACTCTCCCCCACAATGTCAAATTTCGAAGAAGAACAAGAAGAAGAGCTGGAAGTTTTGAGAAGCATCTACGAAGGAGATGAGAAATTCAATGAAATCAACACCAAATGTTTTCAATACAAATATGGCACTGAAGACAATAAGTCCATCCTCGTTGAAATCTCGTGGCCGGAAACATACCCCTCTGTTCTTCCAAATGTCAGCTTAGGTAATTTCCAAATCATTTTCATAGTTTCTAGAGGGGTCAAGGATGCTAATCAAAAATTAACCCCCGTTTTGTGACATTTTTTATGTCATCCACTATTTTGCTCATAGAATGAGGCCATCATGTGGCTTACATGTCAAAATACATCCATGGTTAAGCTGAATAATTTATCTACCTGTTGCAAAAAGAACAAAATTTTGTGGCTTCCTCTACTTAAATATATTAAAGCATGAAGTGTGAGTAAAATATGTGGCTGACAAAAAAGCCACAAAAAAGTACATTTAACAACGCAAAAGTATGTACATTTAACACTTTTTGGAAAATTCAGCCTTTCTTCTTTCAAGTCTAGAAGGTCTCGTTCAGAGATCACTTTTCAATATCGTGTGGCTTACACTTTAAAAAAAACTAGAATTTTTAAACAGCAGCCACAATTTTGACTCAAATAACAAAATTTTTTTTTTAATCATATCTGAGTTGATTTTGAGCATTTTTTACAATGTCACACTATTTTTGATTAGCATCCAAGACCCCCCCTTAGGTAAGAGGACCCCCCTTAAGTGCTTACCCCCCCTTTAGGAAATTAATTTAAAGTTTCACACCCCTCCCCCCCCCTGCCGCACGCAAACTTTATTGGAAAAGAAAAAAATTGAAATTTTGCCTAATTTAAGGAAGATCCCCCTTATCTAAGAAGACCCCCCCTCTTAGGTAAGAAGACCCCCCTCTTAACTGGCAACCCGGGGGGGGGGGGGTAGAAACTATGATTTTTATCATTTTGTGAACCACTCTCTAAAAACCGGCTGATGCAGGCTGATGATCTAAAGTATCAATTGACGTAAAATGAGCTTAGTAATAATAATAAAGTAAAGCTCAAATTGCAGATATGCTTTTAATTCGTCATCTATAATCGATGAGTAATCAGAAATTGCATCTTTCATTGTCCGCAAGCTAGGATATTTCTTATCATTCCTTTTCACTGGGAGTTCATTGGCCTCGGCCTCATTCGGGTAAGACCGATATTCCTCTAAATCTTCAAGTTTTATCAAATCTTTGGTTTTCGTGATTTTTATTTTGTTATTTTTATCATGACAGATTTGTTCCATAACAAGTACTTGCCGCCAGACTTCAAGAATGAAGTACGTGAGAAAATCCTGGAGCAAGGGCAAGATTTTCTTGATTGTGCGATGACGTACTCTTTGTTTGATTGGATGAACGAAAATGCTGACGACTTCATTAATCGAATCCCAGAGATGGAGAAGGTAATTGTTTGTTTTAGACCACAGCATGATGTGGTTTTCGTTTTGCCGCTCCGTCTTTGTAATTCTTCAAGTCCGTATTCAAGATCTACATAAGCAGGGCTATTATTGTGCATAGTTTACCGAATAAGTTAAGTCTCATTGTATTGCATTATGTAATAATAAAGTGGGCTGTGCAATAACTGATGTGATATTACACGGTTGTGAGTAACATTGACAATTATTATATACCTGTCAACCTTTTTCATCTTCCAGAAAATTTCTTACATAGGAGGGTAAACTAGCTCTGTTTGGGGGTAATTTTGAATGTCCAGGGGGTCAACTGATGCTTGTCCGGTGGTCAAAAGTCACATTTCCGGGAGTAAATTTCCAAAAAATGTTATATCCTCCACCCCCGTATTCAATTTTTTTCTGGAAAAGCCCAATATCACATCCGTTAGATGTTAGAATTTATTAGGTAGAATGTATTATTACACGCTTTGCTTCTTTGAATATCGCTCACCCTGAGTTAATAAATCGGAATATCTAATGAAAGGACATGCAATATCTGCTGAATATTGCACCATTACAATGGAGTAACTTAATTACCAGAGTAACTAATATCACGTTTATCGCTCCGTAGTACACTCTGTGCGCTTAATAAGAACATTCCGTACAGAGACCTCTGCGATGAAGTATAATTTATAAATAGCAACACTTCTCTCGTCGTCTCCCCTCTCTCACCAACACTCCATCGCATAGAAAAATCTCAAATGAGAAAAGACAATGATCACAGACACTCTACGGCAATGAATTTTGAAATCAACCGTAGATACTTGGTCTCTGTGTACTGAAAATATATTAGTTGGCTTGTAATTTTATAATCCTGCTCTGTAATCTTTCCAATCAGCGTCAACAAGTGGAGAAACCAGAACGCGATGAAAGCGATCAACCGGTGAAAGTTGAAAAACAGAGGAAAGAGCAATTAACGAAAGCACAGAAGAGGAGGATCACCGAACGAACCAATCACAAAGGAGAACGGGAACGAGGCTGGAATTGGGTTGACGTCATTAGACATCTATCGCAAACTGGAGGAGGTGCTTGAGAGTCTGTTTGTGTGAATCCATCCTCTCCTGTTTAAAACGTCCTTTCTAAAAGTCGTTCTTGGAATGGAGAAGATAATCTCGAGATTCTTTTGCGAGAAATCCGACCATCAAAATAGAAAATGATTTAGAGTTCTGACGTTTATGCTGGCGTAAACAATTTGTATGCTCATTTGTGACATTGTGACGATTTCCATGCAAACAGCCCATATATTAAATCCGGCGACTTATGCCTTGTACTATGGAGTATTTCTTACTTTTAATATACCTCGACTTTTTTTATACTTTTCAAAGTATTTTCAAAGTTTGGATTAACGGCTAAACGCTTTATTTACTTTTCTGATATTATAAACTTTTGACATCAAATTGATAAAAAAGTGCAGTAAACTATCTGTTTCAATTTTTTTTTCGTGTTTCTAGAGCTGTATATTATTAAAAGAGGGGTTTTTGGATAGAGGACCTTATTAATACGAATATATTTTTCGAATCTTAAAAAAACACGTAAACGTAGAAAATGTGTTACAGTTTCCGTTAGTTTTAATCACCTCAACTCGCAGCATCAAAAGAGGAGCCTTCGGGTCGCCTCCGACTGCAGTCGCAGACTTACTACTACTTATGTCGGGTTACGAAAACTCTACTGTGTTTCTCATAAAACTGTCTCAATAATCAATCTTTGGCAGAACAATGGATTTGAACTGTACAGTTGTATTTGTCTTCTATTTTCTCTTATTTTCCAGCAACAAAAAATAACGATAGAATATTGTGAAAGAAAGATTTTGAACCATGGAAGAATTATTTCAAAAATATCAAATGACAGAAGTGCAAAAGGGCTTAGTAAATGGCATTAAGAATATTAAGAATTTACCGACCTTCATTGAAGAGATGGATGATGTGGAACAATTGATTTGGGTCGTTGCTGTGGCAACTATTGACATGCCCAAAGAACCTACGGACAATGATTTGAAGTTTTATAAGAATGCTGTTGATGAAAGAGTTAGAAGGTTTGTGATGTTAACGTACCTCGGAAACAGGCTTTATTTTTTTGGCTCGGCCTCTCCATAAATCTTTTCAATGTTTACCACTACACTCTTTTTTTTCTTTACAAGCGTACGGCATGGTGGCCACGCTCCTGGAAATTCCTGGAATATCCTGGAATTAATGTTTTCTCCTGGAAAGTCCTTGAAACTCCTGGGATTTCTTGTAATTTTTCAAAATGTCCTGGAATGTCCTGGATATTCTAAATTCTTTGAATATATTTTTTTTTCAATCGACTTTTTCGTTTCGCATTCTAAAATTGGAAAAATCTTGACTGTAGTTGCATTCATTTTCCTTGCTGAGATAGTAATATTTTATTTTTTTATCCTGGAAAATCCTTGATTTTTTCTGTTAAATGCTATTTTGTCCTGAAATATCCTGGAATTTGATGATCTAAAGTCCTGGAAAAAGTCGAAATTTGTCCTTGAAAGTCCTTGAAAGTCCTGGAATTTGAAAAAAATAATTCTGTGGCCACCATGTACGGGAAATTCGGGCTGAGACTTATTATGCTTAGCAAATCTTCATTTTCAGCCTCAAATTATGTTTTTTCAAAACACGTTAATTTTGGCTGATTTTCATTTTTCCCTTATTATGAACTCATCCACTCTGATAGTCAAAACACTTAAAAGTTTTGTTTTTAAACAAGAGTGATATCGTTTACTTACTCATCAATTTCAATTTACAAGCTTTTTCACATTGGATTGACACGGATGTGGAGCAAGATTGGTCAGAAAGAGGAAAAACAAAACATTTTTTGCTTATATCAGCATAATATAACAAAAGGCAGACACTGTCCTGATATGAAATATGTGTCTGATATGAAACGGGAATACTTATGTAAAAATATAACCTTTAAGGATCATTGTTTCGTCTATCTCCCTGTATCATTGATAACATTTTCAAAACAAAATTTGAATGATGAATTTTCCTAGTTTTGAGCTACGCTAAGCATTTTTTCTGCAAATTTAAGCCACAGTATACCTTTAAACAATATGCTTATATAAAAAATAATTAGAACCAGAAAAAGGAGACTGAAATTCACAAATCTAATGTCCATAAAAAACATTGCAAACATTTAAAGCGTTGCGTGGACGTTGAAACGACTCATGGTTTTATCTTTCATTATTAGGCTTGAAGAAGCAGAAAGGCGTTACAAATGGTTTTCATTGGAGTGGAACAAAACATCAATGCGTCGCTTGATAACAAATTGGTTTTGTGGTATAATGGTCATCGACCCAAACCTCAAGACCAAAGATGGCTCACCAATGCAATTCGTTTATGAATATTACGGACCAGAATCAAAATATCCTGACAAGGTTTGATCCATTTTGACCCTTGGTAAACTTGACCTTAAAATGACACTCCTCTTGTTTTTCTGGCTTTCTTTCGTTATTCGACTTATACGTAAATAGAGGTATTGTACTATTCCTATTTCTCGGTTGAATATGACACAGATCTTTCTTGACTGAGAGGTCTGAGATAGACTTGCGTCAAATTCTCTGAATAACCCTCTCTCGCCAAAAAATATAAGATATGAATACATTTAACGTTTCTTTTTCATTGCCAAGTTGCAAAAACTTTCAATATTCAGATTCTCATCAACCATTGTATTTATCAAGAGAAACCCAACGGGTCGTCGGGTCGAGCTTCCTCCCTTCTTTTTCTTTTTGGGAGTTGAACAAGAAGTAGAAAAGAGAGAAACGTTTCAAGGGCAAGTCTGGGACAAAGATATTTTCTGAGAGGGACTTGAAGTTCAACAAAAAAAACATAAAAATAATGTGGAACTGGGTTAGCAATAGTTTTGGCAAATCTCATCACGTTAAAAAGATTGATTTGCAATTAATTGAATATTTAGCTTAATCACCTTTCGTGGTTTATTGGTAATGCTAGACATACCTACATATAACTCTTAAAAGAAATGACACTTAGGCTAAAAATTAGAAAAAAGGGACTAAATGGACGAGTGTTTTGGGCGAGACGTCGGTAGCAGTTAAATTTATGCATTTAAAGTTCAGTCTCCACTTTCGAGCAAAATGAGCGAAAACTTTTTAACGCTTTTGTAAGGTCATTGATCGGTTGAAAAATGAAGCAATTCCATTGGTCAAAATTGTTCGCGCGAAACTCTTTTATGACGTAATCTTTTCTTGAGGCAAAAAAATTTGATAAAAAAATTGTCACCCATTTCGCGTGAAATTGGAGACCAGCCTTAACTGATGTATGCTCCTCTTTAATGACTGAATTTCATTTTCTGTATTGTCTAGGAGCATCAAACAGATGCTTGGAAAAAAGAAGGGATTGACTTTTATGTGTTGATGGCTCGAAGCATTTGTAGAACATACCCTGAAGCTACTTCGAAAGGTCAGTATTGCAAAAGTCATGGGAATTAGCTTTTATCACGGAATTCCGTACTTTTATTCATTATATTCACGACGTAATGTTTTCTAAGGAAACGTGTGTGAACCATCCGGTGTCCCTAATAAAAATTCATTATATTAATCATAATGACATAATATTTTCTACGGACCCCGGCTTTTGCCAGTTGTGGCAAATTTGAGCTAGAGAGAATTGCCACTACTGACCAAATCCAGTGTCCTTAGAAAACATTACATAATGACTATCATGAATCTTTAGGAACACCGGATGGTGCACACGTTCAACAACAGGCTACCAGTCAAGGTTATGTTCAAATTAGCCGATCGTCGGTTGTTTAGCCGCAAAATACAACACAAATTTTTACCAATTATCATTGCTTTTCACGAAATAAATATGATGGACAGAATTCGTTTTACTTCACTAAAAAAGTGGTCAAATTGCCCAGTTTTCTTTAAATACAGACCTTTTTATTTCATAATACTCATTTATTTCCAGGTATTGTATCATTTTCCGACATGTCGGCTTTTGATTGGGAAAAAATACGACATGGAAACGAAAACACGTCATTCAGAAATCGGTTCGTTGATTCCTAACAAGTTAACTCGCATGATTACTGTGCGTCCCGACGATAAAATGAGAGGTTTTTATAAAGACATGACTCCAAGAGTAAGGAAAAAATTTGGATTTGTTGTTTATGAGGACTTTGGAACCGCCATCGAGGCTGAAGGTGATCTTCTACCTGGAGAGATGCCACATTTTGTGGGCGGTACATTGAGGGTGGATATTTTGAAATGTTTGAAGCATTTATTTTCACAGGAACCAGACGCTTTGAAATTATTGTTGGAAACTTTTGACGAGATGGAAAAAGCTGGTGAAATACCACACCCCAAACACATGGAGTGATTTTTTTAGCTAGCTACGTGATCATTCGGGGTTCAGACATCAAAGTTTCGATAACTCAGGGAAAATGGAGGAGTTAATTTTTTCAGATCACTCGCATATAACAGAATTGTTTGTAATTTAGGGTCTTGTTAAACTGATTTCATAGCCCTTTTTTGCTTGTTTTTTGTCGACTGTTACGCTTCTTATGCGCATCAAAGAAAAAGTTTCTTGATAAACATTGAATTTCATGTATGAAATAAAGGTCCGAACCAAACGATTTGAATTCGAAATCTTCTTCAACCGAGGGGGGGGCAATGAATGAAAAAGTACCTACGTACTTACCAGGGGGTATAGCTATTTGCGTACGCTTGCGTACAGGGTCTTTTGTTTCTTTTGCTAAAAATATTAGAAAAAAGAATTCAAATCCAGTGCCTTTATAACTGTCGATTTTTCTCTGTGTGGGTTCAATTTTGAGACCCTATTTTTCGTCTTAATTCTATTGCCCCTCCCTGGGGAACTATTCTATCCTAGTAGAGTATTTTTTGCTTCATTTTTTTTAAATCATCCTTTTTAAGTTTTTTTAAGTTCACTTATATATGTTTTGTAAGTCAAGTTTTATTTGGTATTATGAATTAATTTATTAATGTTTAATTGGTGTATAAATGTAATTATTATTTTACTTCTTTTGTTCCCTCCTTGCTTCTTTTGTCTTATATTTCAAGAAATGAAATCTCTTCGTCAACCTCGTCCCCATGACGATTTGCTTTTTATATAGGATGTAGCAAATGGATCTTTTAAAAGACATTGACCTTCTTATATATATAAGCCATTTATCATCTGTATGTTTCCTTTTTCTCATTTTTATCCAGCCCAATCTTTACCATTCACTATGACTTCCATTTGCATCAGCCATTTCTATCTTTTTAATTTTTCAACTGACGAGTTTCGAAAAGCATACAGAGAAACGTATAAACTCATCTCACAATGAGGTAATGTTTTTATCGATCCATGCATCTGATTGGTTCTTAGTAGCTGTGACATCAATGCAGTCTCTCTTTGTTGTGTCTCATGGGATTGGATATTGAGTAGATAAATGCGAGCGTAACTGTTCTGCTGTCCGTTGTGTGGTAGGTGTTGTTGACAGTGTTATAATAAGTAAGTTTATCATTCTCTAGTTCTTCCTTGGAAATTTGTTGATCATTTCCTTTGTGTTTTTGTTATTCATACAGTTGACGCTCTCTGATTCAAGTTTTAAGAGGATGTTACAGCCGTGTGTAGGCAGCACATAGGACGTAACATATTGGCACTCCTTCGCCATGTTCCCCCAATTGTTTTGTATCGATTTTTTAATTAGGTTAATTATGCCGCTAATTTTGCCAGTCTTTGTATAGTCCTTTGAGCATTGGGTCTCATTATCTCGCGTTTGGGCTTCTTTGTACTTTATTCTTTTTTATTGTCTATCTTTATTGATTCCTTAGCGTCTTTATTGGTTATGCCATCTCTTGGGATATTAAAGTTTTTTCTGTAGTGTTTTGACAACATTTCTGATTTTATTATGAAATTATTTTTTGTAAAGTAGCTACTGTCTGTGCATGTGAACTGACGTGTTGGGTGGTACCGTCTAGTGGTTTTTAGACAGTGATTTTAGTAAGTATTTTTGTATTTTTTTTATTTGCTTAGCTTAGATTATTCTATGTAACAGTATTTGCCCCCCAAAACGTAGCTCAAATTTAATATTGCTCTCAAATCTAGAGGAAAAGAGGTTTTACAAAAATTTCTCGAGATGTCTTTAAGATATGACCACAGCTTTTTCTATACATGAATGGGACTATTTTCAAAAGACATTGATTTTCAGACACTTGATTAAGACGTTGTTAAATCTAAATTGTCATTTTGAAAATTTCTAAATTTTCAGTTTGGACTTTGCAATATCGAAAATCTTGAAATATTTCATAAAAATCATAAATTTTACATCTATCGGGTCGTAAATTTAAGGGTAAACACAAATATGTTCATAGTTTTTCCTCCTATTACCACTGGGCTTAATAATTTGATTTTAACTACACCTCCGTTTTGGGGGCCCCAAACCCGCATTTTGATAACCAGGGGTATACTGTAAAAATTTTATCAAAAAAATTTATTTACAAAGCCCTCTAAATCACATTTCAAAACTATGGTCAAAATTTTGTATTAATATCTTAAAGATATCTCGAGAAATCGCTAAAATTGCAAACCTCCGTTTTGGGGGCCATTAGAAAAAAGCTACCTATCTTTAAGCGATTGAAAAATATTTTTGAAATTGAACATTTTGAAAAAGAACTGTCGGGAAATAAAGTAGAGATGTTAAAGTTTTGCATGCAAGAAAAATTTTTGTAAAACCTCTTTTCCTCTTCTAGCTTTGAGAGAAATTTTAAATTTGATCGCCGTTTTGGGGGCCACATACTGTAACTGAAACTGAAAATATTAAGCTTTAAAGGTATTTTTCTCCTATATTTTGCAAAAAAATCACAGAATTTGCCATTTTTACTGATTCAGCGAAAAAAAAATTATTTATTGTTAATTTTTTGTTATAAACTATTAACTCAAGCTGATAGGAATGGAATTCCAAAATTCTTTGCTGTTTCTCATATTCAGAATTTTCGGTTTTATCAATGCTGACTCAAGGGCCCCAAAATACTGGTTCGAAAGCAGCCGGCGAGGCGAGCTTTTTTTCCGATGTGTTCTGAGAGCATGTTTCAGCTAGAAATTTTGATCTGTTCTGATCAGATCTTCGAAAATTAATCAGCTAGAAATGATGATGTGTTCTGGTGAGACAGGGGTATAATCAAGGTCATCTACCGTGTTCTTGTTGTCTAGGTAACCCTAGAAACCTTCAGAACACATCTTTTAAGTAGACAGGGGTATAATCAAGAGAAAATTGATGTAATCTTGTTGCCTAATAACCCTAGAAATTGTCAGAACACATCTTTCGCGGAGCAAAACAAATATCGTACAAGTTTATCGAGGCAAACAGCTTTTCCTAGATTTTAGAACACATCAAACCATAAAGTAATGATAAGTTTAGGGAGACAAATAATGCAAAAAAGGTTTCCTAGAGATCAGAACACATCATTTATATAAAAAAATTGAAGGTCATGACATGTGCTCAAAATTCTGTTCTATTCGTTGGGTAGGGGCATCAACATAGGAGTTGGGTTTTCATTAGACAGGAGACCCGTCCTGTATTTTAATAATCTGAGAATGAGAAACAAGCTTGATGAAAATCCTGGCCTCGAAAATGTACAAAAGAAGGAAAGGAAAGAGATTTCGGAAAGTGGATTTTCTGGTAAAGTTTCTTTCTTCAAAGAAGTAAATAAACGTGAGATAGGCTACCGTATTTGTCCAATATCTTTATAATCTGATGTATACAGAGTGGTATGACCTGTGAGGCAGATTTCTTTTTCAAACTTCAGCGGTACACCTCCGTCGGTCGGCAAGGGTAGTACCCCCCCCCCCTTGGCTAGCACAATCATGGTCGTAATATTTGAGAAAACGAAATCTTATAACCACACCATAAACAATGAGGAAGCGCTCTAAATTAGGTTGGAAGGGTAGAGTTTTAACTCTGGATAAGACTTAGCTTAGGATCTAAGGGGCCAAAAGCTCAAGAATATATGGTCAACCCATCCCGAATTGAAATACTCGCATAAATTTATCTATTAGAATTAACCAAAAGCGACTTTCTTGCCCGAAATCCAAATTTCGAAAAACAAGAAAATAAGCTAAATTCTCAATTTATTTTGGCCATGATTGCAGCTTCAAATATTTCGGCTTTTTATCTCAATTTATGTCCAAAATACCTCAGATTTGGTATTCAAATACCATGCATGGGCCCCCCATGCATCTGTAGACATATATTTTAATGCCGAAAATGCCTCTTGTTTTATAGATTATTGGTTGCTTTAATTTGATTTTCATCACAGTTTTGTCAAAATTTTATTGATTATTTCATTTTATTTTATTGACTTAAAAACTTATGCCTAGTTTCGTTAAAAAAGCCAGTTAGTTAACTCGTTAACTGGGGGGTCCTGGCAAAATATCTGAAAAATATTTTTATCTCCATTGTTTGTTACCTCCGTAGTTTTTCTATATCTGGTATTTTGATCCCGCTGTCCAATATGTAAACATTCCATTCAAGATGGCGGACGAAAAAGCTGAAAAATCTAAAAAGTGTAAGAAACACAAGCTTGAGAATGATGAAAATCCTGGCCTCGAAAATGTACAAAAGAAGCAAAGGAAAGGGATTTCGGAAAGTGGATTTTCTGGTAAAGTTTCTTTCTTCAAAGAAGTAAATAAACGTGAGATAGGCTACCGTATTTGTCCAATATCTTTGAGTTATCGAAAGAAGATTGAATCCTCATTTGATTGGTTTCTTCCTATCGACAGTGTAAAAGGAACAATAAGTACCAGAAAAATAACTGGACATGGAGCAGTATTCAACCTTGAGTTTTCACCAGATGATAAATATCTTGTTGCTGCTTGTGAGATGCACTCTGCAATGTTGTTTGATCCACACAGTCAAAAGAAAGTCGGTGATATTATGCATGCTCACACAGATAGTGTAAATTGTGTTACCTTCTTGGATATAAGAACATTTGCTACCTGCTCAGATGATAAAACTATTTCTTTATGGGATATCAGAAATACAAAAAAAGATCTAATGACCTTAAAGGGACACAAAAATTGGGTGAAAAGTATAAATTTTTTTCCAGAATCAAAGCAATTGATATCTTCAGCATTTGATGATACTGTTCGTGTTTGGGATATAAACAAATTTCGTAAAAATAAACCAGTCAAAGGAAAAAAGATAATGAACATCCCATACTTAACAAGGACTAAAATTTCAGTTGATAAATTTGGAAAACCAAAGTTAATAGCAGCGACAACAACAGGTGTCCTTTTTGTGGTACACAATCTTTGTTTAAAAACATTGATGCTTGACACGTGTCTTTCAATGAGAGATTTGCACAGTGCCAACTTCAATGAAAATGATTTTGCAGAACTGAATCAAAACAACATTAACATGGGTGAAGAAAACAGAATAGAGTTTATACCAACATTTGCTCCAGATACTGTTCCATGGTGTATAGCTTCTGTACAAGTCCACCCAAAGATTGACTCCATTTTGTCGAGATATACAACAAGAGGTCAGGATAATGATGAATGGACAACTGTGCACACTTTGAAAGAAGGTAAGAAAAAAGATATACCTTTAAGGGAATATTAATTAGACAATTGATTGTTGACAAATCAGAACAAATGTATCTACTGTGTTTTAAAAATAAATCAATACACCTTTTTTCCTGAGTTTATTTCGACTTTTTGACTTTGTATCACCAAAAGCTTCAAAAGTATCAAGTTCTCGTTTCAAACTGGAGAGGTCGAAAAAAATCGATAAACTTGCGAAAGGTGTATTCAGATTTTATTGTTGTTATTGTTGACAACCATAAATTCTGCTTAACATCGAAATCTTCTGCTATGCCACTGATTTGTTTCAATTACAATTAGATCAAAATTTTGTGATTGAATAAATCAGATTGATTGATTTATTCTTAAGCTGACTTTTGGATTGTTAATCGTAAACACTGTACAATTTGTCCATTTTGATTGTTAAGTTTTATCTTTTAGTTCAAAGCTTTCAGGGTTGTTTAAATAATGTGAAATAAAATATGACAATGGATTATTAAATTAACCAATTGTTTGAGAATAAATACAGGTATTTATATCAAGAAATGAGTTTTATTTATGGAATTTTATTTTTTAGAAAACTCAAGTAAAGACGATGGGTTTTATGAACTCGAAAGCTATATTGAGGAGTCAAACTTGAATTCAGATTATATCAAAGAGCTTTGTTACAACAACGATGGAAGACTTGTATGCTCACCTTTTGGCAACGGTGTTAGAATATTATCTTGTTACAAAGATGACTTTTCAAACAAACAATCACTGAAAGAGATAAAGTATATAACTGGTCATCGAAATACTGTTTTGACTACAAAATTTGCAACACATCTGAATATGTTTGCATCAGGGTGTCTAGATGGGCAAGTTTCCTTTTATAAACCTAAATTTTAATTTTGGAACCCCTTTCTTTATAAAAAATTATAACTTTTTGTTTTAGATACTTTTTTGTATAATATTTTTAAGTCGTTTATCCATCACACTTTTTCCAGTTAAAACAAAGTACACAATTTTTTAAGAAACTAGTTTTATCAAGCAGCCTCAATGTTTCTAAAGAAATCGGCCTTTTGGACTTTAAATGTTTCTTACATGTTTCTAAACTTTTTGACATAATAAATCATCCTGATGGGAAGACTGGATTGGAAGGTTCTTAGAAAAACCGAATTAAAAAATGTTATTTTCTCATTCTCAGCCTCTTTTTTTTTTTTTTTTTTTTTTTTTTTTTTTTTCTTTATTGAAACATAAATCACAGGGTACATTACGAAAATATACTACAAAATACTACTAAACATTAATATAGTTCCTCCCTCCGCTAGAAACTTAAGTTATATCGCCAGAGGTAAGACTATGAAGAAAGGAAAAAGTAAAACAAGGTGTGACGTGGAGCTATGGTTGTAGCAGACTAAAATAACGCACCGCTGAACCTTCCAGATTCATGGATATATTCAGCGACAGAAAGAATTATAGTTTGATTTAAAATTAAAGTCAAGCTTACATCACCGTATAATAAAAGCTGACAAAAATAAGAAGGATTTAGTGGGAGGAAAACAATACCTAAGTATTGTAGTTTGTCGAATAGAGATTGTCTCGCATGGGAATATATAGAGCAGTGCAGAAAAAAGTGCTGAGTTAGTTCGGCAACCACAGAATTGACAGAAAGGGTCTAAAGTATCACGAAAACTATGCCTAAATTTGTGCTCGTTGAGATGACTGAACCCTACCCGAAGTCGATTTAGAAAGACTACACCTTGATTGTCAGAAACATAAAAAACACGAGATAGTTTGGGTCTCAAAAATTTTAAAATCGCTTTCTTAAAAGTCTTAACAGAAGGTAGATCTCTTATATTCACGTCCAGGATATTCCACTGTGATTTATTCAGCTCTTCAGATTCAGCCTCTTAGATGTTTCTTAGTTTTTAGGCATTCTGAGCCTCATGTTTCTTAAAAGTGTATTTCTTAAAAAAAATGTGTATTAGTTCTGACTGGAAAGTCTTCTAAAAAAACCTGGTTTTGCGATGCACTAAGGCTGGAAATTTTGATTTGCCGTCAACTGACCGACTCTTCTCTAAACTTGCCGACCTAAAAACTTTTGCTATTTCGACAAAAATATTTTTTTTCTTCAAAAATTACAAAATGTAGACAAAAATTCCATAAATGACCAAATTAAAAAAATTTCTGACCGACTTATACCTTCCTCCATGCAAAATCTAGGGTCGGGTGACAGCTAACCAAAAAGTCCAGCCTAAGGAGTAAGAGCTAGGTGACATACATTTATCTAATATAAGCATCTAAACTTCTAGAAGAAAGAGACGATTTTAAGGTTCTATTGTTCAAAATAAAGTATATTGATAACCATAATGAGTAATTATTTTACACGTGCAAAATTTTCATTGTATAATATGCGAAAGCTTATTCGTAAGAATTGGATTGGGTCTCATGGTCAAGCAAAAAAAAATCAAAAGTGAGTCTTTCCAGCGAGATTTTAAGCCAAAAAGTCAAAAAAAATGTAAAACAGTCCGCCAGATTT
Source organism: Clytia hemisphaerica (assembly GCF_902728285.1). Lineage (NCBI taxonomy): Eukaryota > Metazoa > Cnidaria > Hydrozoa > Leptothecata > Clytiidae > Clytia > Clytia hemisphaerica. The sequence goes on along the minus strand of NW_027103650.1, from coordinate 418,370 downwards.
TCGTTGTTTTTGCCAGGTAAAAAAGAATGAAGCAATGTTATTTGGGTTTCTACGATGGCTCTGAAAGCGGTTTTATTCTCTTTTTCAAAATTTCTCCGTTCCTTTTAATGAAAAGGAGAAGTGAATATTAAAAGGTGAATTTTTTTCTCCTTTTAAATTTAACACAAAAGGTGAATTTTTTTCTCCTTTTAACACAAAAGGTGAATTTTTTTCACTTCACCTTTTGACAAAATGGAAATGGGAATTCTAAGGGAATGCGCACGTGTGTGGACAATCATTCGTGTTGAATATGAACAGTACTAGCTAATAGCCAGGCCATGGCATGATAACCTTTATTAGATTTCCCAGAAACAAAACGGACCGCATTTAGAGTGAGGAAGGGAAAAATGAAGTAAAGCCGAATGATAGAAGTGAATCTCCTATGTAGAATTTGAAGCAAATTGTTTTCTACATAAGTTGCGCGGGCCGCATGGTTTTCGTTTGTCTGTACACAAACCCAATATCTATGGCTAATTTCAAAATTCATTGGTACGCTACGTTAATCGTGAGATACACTCTGGTACAGAGTAGGTTTTCGCACAAACGCCAGATTAAAGATGGTCCGAAGACATCGGGAAATACTAAGCTTTTCCTCATCAACTCACGATTAAGGTTAAGGTTAAAATTCAAGGTTAAAATGCATGATGACTAGTCTAAAAATCCTAATCCAAGCGATAAAAAAATTCTCCTTTTGACAAAAGGCGAAAAAAATTCTCCTTTTGACAAAAGGTGAAAAAAATTCACCTTTTGACAAAAGGTGAAGTGAAAAAAATTCTCCTTTTGACAAAAGGTGAAGTGAAAAAAATTCTCCTTTTGACAAAAGGTGAAAAAAATTCTCCTTTTGACAAAAGGTGAAAAAAATTCTCCATTTGACAAAAGGTGAAAAAAATTCTCCTTTTGACAAAAGGTGAAGTGAAAAAAATTCTCCTTTTGACAAAAGGTGAAAATAATTCTCCTTTTGAAATTCACTTCTCCTTTTGTTAAACAATAGAACCTATTGCTTGTTTTAAAAGGAAAAGAGAATTTGAAATGGAGAGGAAATTCTCCCTCAGAGCCATCGTAGGTTTCAAACATTTTTTTTCTCAAAATGGTAACTTCGCCAAACGCTCCTAGTCTACTTCACTGGACTCAGCGTCATAAAAAATCATTAGAAAGCAAAGTTCAGCCAGAAGTAGACTCTAGTCTATAGAATTACCAGAAATAACCTAAAGTCAATTAGAAATATTTTTTAGGGGGGAATTTAACAGTGACAAGTTTACAAAAATAAATTTCGACTGTTTTTCCAAAAGATTAGTAGAGGCCACTATGTCTTCCCGTGTGCAGCAGCTTGTGCAAAGGGATTTTATGATTGAATATTGTTCCTTGAATGTAGAAGATCAAAATTTGAGAGGTGGGGCCGGGTGTGACTACCCGTTGCCATGGTAACTGACGTCATTGGTTACTATGGCAACCAAAATAAAAAGTCGTCAAAATTGAAAATTTTTTGTTTCAGTCGAAAGAGCATGAAAAACTGATAAAGAAAAAGGTCACAACCTATATCTGAAAATGAATATATCAGGAGATATTAAAGAAATAAGGCAAAATGACGTCATAAAACGATGACGTCATCGAAAAATAAAAATTTGCCAAAATCATTTTTTGCCTGTTAAAGGTTGGAGCTTGCCCAAACACATTACAGGCAAAATTTAAAAATATCAATTTTGGCTCATAGACTTCTTAAAAAGGATTTTCAGACTTTTTCGTAATAATATTTTTTGTCCACTGGAAGGTACTCTTTCCAAAAAACCAAAAGTTTTTGAATTTTGGCAAATTTTTATTTTTCGATGACGTCATCGTTTTATGACGTCATTTTGCCTTATTTCCTTAATATCTCCTGATAAATTCATTTTTAGATATAGGTTGTGACCTTTTTCTTTATCAGTTTTTCATGCTCTTTCGACTGAACCAAAAATTTTTCAATTTTGACGATTTTTTATTTTGGTTGCCATAGTAACCAATGACGTCAGTTTCCATGGCAACGGGTGGTCACACCCGGCCCCACCTCTCAAATTTTGATCTTCTACATTCAAGGAGCAATATTCAATCATTAAATCCCTTTGCACAAGCTGCTGCACACGGGAAGCTTTTTCGCTACATAGTGGCCCCTACTAGATGATGAATCCAAATATGGAGTTATTTTTGAAATTTTCTTCTACAATACAATGGTATAAAATGACCCAAAATCCATCATATTTCCTTTTGATTTGACTTAATTAAACATAAGCTATCCCAGTAAATATACATTCTTTTAAACCAGGCCCACAAGATGGGTCCTGAAACGTACTAACTAAAAATTATTAATTGTATGTTAATAGAGTTTCGTTGGCTAGAGGGAATGAGAGGGTAGGGAAGCATCCGAGTTAGGTTAATGAATTAATGGGGAATCTGTACTGATTTTACTTTAGCTGTAAGTGCATACAAACTTTTGCGAGCAGAAACTTTTACTTTACTCGCTTTTACTTCAGCCCTTTCGTCGCTAACACTAGTGACCCTAGGGGCCGTGCCGTCCACATAGTACGTAGTACGCATTAAATGGGGGAGGCGGGGGTCTTCTCAAAAGCGTATGCTTGAGTACAGGGGGAGGGGAGGGGTCAAAGAAAAATGTACACACGCAGAGAAAATTTTTTCATAGCCCTTTTTCGAATTTTGTTTTAATATCATTTAGGGAGTGGTCAGAAAGTATCTACTGTCTACTAACCTTTTTAAGAAAAGCTGAAAATACAGTGCTTTTAGCGAACAAAGTGGTTGAAAATTGAAAATTTTTTACTGACGGCGCAAACCATGGTTCTCTGATAATATTATTGCCTTTATTTAAAAACAACTCAAAATATTACTCATGTGATATTAAGATATCGTATATGCAAAGAAAAGAAAAACGTTTAAATTCCATATGATTCAGGCATTGAAAACCTCATTTCTGGGCAGAATCAGTTCGAAAAAGCGCTATGTTTGAAGGAAATCAGGAGCCCAAAATCGAAATTTTCTCCTGTCGGCGCAAACCATACTCACAATCTGGAAATTTACTGCAGTTAAACCCGATTTATATGTGAAAAGCCGCCCTTATCCAAAAGTAGGTATAAGTACTCTCGGGTACCTTAAAGCCGCCCCCCCCCCCCCGCTAATTAATTTTTCGAAAATTTTCCACCCAGGACATTCTTATTCCAACCCCCCCGCTTATTAATTTTTGGGAAAATGTTTTTGAAAGTTCCCTCTTTTGTCCTAATTCTGCTGTATTAGCCTCCTTTTCAAAAAATTTCCACCCAGGACATTTTTATTCCAACCCCCCCCCGCTTATTATTAAGTTTTGAGATTTTTTCCAACCCCCCCCCCCCCCCCCCCCCCCCCCCCCCCGCTTATTCCAACCCCCCCCCGGCTATTAGGTACCCGAGAGTAAGTACGATACATGTTTTTTTTATAAGCAAGTGTATGCTCCTTGGTTAGGCTCGTGTATGCTTAAGTTCTCAAAGCATCCAGGCATAGATCTGAGTCTTCGTATGCTTATAAGCGTTATGCTTATAAAAAAACATGTAAGTATAACCCTCACCTTATTAATCAGTCAATTCGAGTGCAGGGGAAAATATTTTAGCAAGGTAGCTCTAATGTCACTAGTCATAATTTATCAATAAGAAGCCATTATATCAAATGGTTTGTCATGGGTTTGTCAACAATTGATGTTTTACCAAATATACCTTAAGGGAACTTATTTTGGCGAACGAGCTCGAAATTCCCCAAATTTAGTTCCCACTGATGACCAATAGGGTCACTGATGACCCATTTTGAAAAGCTGTACATAGAATAGAAAAGCATTGAAAAGACCAGACTGATATTATACTCAAAAGAAATCTAAAAGCTCCTATCTGGATATTTAGAAAACTTTTGTGATAATTTCAACTTTTAAAAAGAGTTTGGTAACTAGTAAACTAAGCCAAAGTTTCAGCTATTTTTCAAAAGTTACATGACAAAATTGTGACATCACTAACAAAAAAGATTTTTATGAATGAAAAGGAAAATATTTTCAATATATATCAACATAAAGTTAGTTCAACATTTTTTAAATCACTTGGATGAAAAGTTATGGAGCCTCTAATATCCGGGTCACCAGTAGCCCGGGGTCCACTTTAAAGCTTTTTTTATAGACTGGATGGCGCGATTAAGTGGCCCGGTAGTATATGGTAATCTGCTTTTGCTTAGGCGGACTGTAAAACAGTCCGCCAGATTTTAGTTGATTTTGGAAGGTAAAAACAGCATGAAGCAATATTTTTATAAGAGAATAAGGGATCGCAAATCTGTTAATCGTGTTTGTTTCTCATTTTTGATTATATCTTTCAACTCCAAGTAGCTTTATTGTTATTTGGATTTTTATATATTTTTTCTCAAAATGGCGACCTCGCCAAATGCTCCTAGTCTACTTCACTGAACTCAGCGTCATAAAAAATTATCAAAAAGCAAAGTTCAGCCAAAAGTAGACTCTAGTCTAGGTCACCAGTGAACCAACTAAAGAGTTAAAGAAAACATTTTGTTGATAAACTAACAGTTGAAAAACAAAATCATTTGAAATATATCCGCTCTAATATAAAACATTGAAAAGATTTATGTTGAAAGAAATTGTCATGGATTATAATCCATATAATAATTTTTATAAAGATAAAATCTTAAAATAACAAAAGAGCAATAAAATAAATAAATAGTCCGGATTAACTTCCTCAAGTGCTGAGCGTTTTTGTTGATCATAACAAATTCTTATGCTTAAAAATTCGAAACCTAATTGATTCTACGTTGGAAGCATGTTTGTGCAAAAATTTAACAATCATAATTACATCATGAAAAGAAAAATGTTATTAAAAACGAAAAAAATTCAATCTAAAATATTAAATGTAAAACAAATATAATTACAATAAAATGTACAAAGAATTAAAACCCCTTTAAAAATTGAAATCAATAAGAATCAAAACATCTAGATCGAGTTACAATATTGACAAAGAAGCATACCTATGCAATACCATTTTCTCATATAAAATCAAAAAATACTGTACGAAAGATGAAGAATTTAAATAACAGTATTATAGTACAAAAATATACTTTACATTTAATTGTAAGAACCTAAGTTAATTGTATTTTAAATCCCAATGATTTTTAAAATGAATGAACTTTTCAGTATTGATGTATATAAATCAGTTTAATTGATTACCAAAATTGTATCTTTTGGCAGACTTACCAGAAATCCAGCAAAAAAGCCAAGATTTATTTATCTACCGACACAGACCAACACCAAATTAAATTCTCACCAAATCAGATTTCATTTAGTTTTTGAACTTTTCCAACTCATTATTTTCAATTTTTATTTCTGCCAAAAATTCTTGTATTGTATTTTTTTTCTTAAGAAAAATTCTTTTCCCCAATTGCAAATCACTTTGATAAATTTTCACATAATTTCAGTTATCTCCTAGAAGTTTTTTGCCAAAATTAAGATCTCAAATTTTTCACAAAAAAGTAATTTTTCATGAAGATGCCCAAAATTTGTGAAAATTGCAAAAATTAATTCACCTAAAACTTAATTGACTTTGGTAGCATGCCCTGATATTGATTTTTAAGCAAATCATTCTCTATTCTTTCTTTCTAGAAGTCCTAATTCTTTGATCTTTTTGTATTGGTCTGGTATTTCCATTAAAGCGTGAAGCGCAAATGTCAATTCTGGAGATTTGGTTGATTTTTTTGTACATTCACTGTAATCAACAAATTGAAAATTGTCAAAAAGTCGAGATGGTAGTTTCTCATCATAAGTCACCATATTCTCCCAAGGACCATCTCCCACCCCAACAACAATGATTGAAAGAGGATAGTACGATGCTCTAATAATGGCTTGCTTTGTGATATAATCTGCTTCTTCTTCAACCTGTCCGTCAGCAACAATAATCAAAATATGATATCCTTCGCACTTTTTTGTAATTGCAACAGCTTTTTCAATTATTGGAACAAAGCTGGTCGGGCCACTGAGTTCCACCATTTTTACAACATTTTCATAGCATTCTAAAACATGTAAAAAACCTTTACAAGGTGATTCATCAGGTGTGAAACTGAAAACAGCTTTATCTTTTGTGGTAACATCCCCAAAACCATACGCTGGAATCAGATTATCATCGTCAAATACACTTAATGTTGATGCTATAGATGTGATGACTTTTTGATATGGATTCTTTTTACTTTTGGATATTGTGTGAAGTGATTTACGATCAAATGAATTCCTCCCTTGCCACTCATTTGAAGCTGTGAAATCTACACCAACTATTATGTTGCTTGAATCCAAACCAGCAGCTTTGATGGCTTCTGATAACTCTGAGAAATCTAAAAATCTGTCACTAATAGCATCAATATGGGGAACGTCATGCTCTTCCAAATCTAATACCTTCAAGGTAGCTTGAAACAGACTGCTTGATCTGAATTTTTCAGAACATTTGTCAGCCAATTGCTTTGCTTTGCTTTCTTGTGAGCGAAGGAATGAAAAATGATGAAAAAGTTTGTCCCAAAATATGTTATCTCGAAAAAGAAGTCGATAAGATATCAATAAGATGAATATCAAAAAGAGGAATGTCAACGATTGCAAGTCCATGTTTTCGCTAAACTTCTGGATTTTAGCAGCTGTTTATTGTTGCTTGTTGGTTGTTTTCTTGAGACATAATCTCTTACAATAACAAGGTAATTCAGCGACAGTGTAAACGCTCAGCACTCAAATAATGCTTTTGGCATAAAAAGCAAGCAGACATGTATGTCTGAGAGTTTCCTATCCCCTCTCAGTTCTTCTTTCCTGCAGTTGCAGACCCAAAACCACCAAACACCGACTAGTCGTACTTTCGTCGCTTCCTTTTACAACAAAGTTTACTAAAATAATTATACGGAAGCCGAAGGTTAACATTGAAGCTTCCGTGGTTAGCTTAGGCAATGCCTTATCTATTCGTGAGCGTAATGTTAGAAGTTATACTACGATTCAAATTGGCCTTTAATTCTTAAGCTGTGTTTTTCGGCTTTCGGGTGATTGACAATTGAGAAAGGACGAACGAAAACAATTTTTTTCTGCTCGATCAGCAAAATTTGAGATTCCGAAGAAGTGTCTAATTTTTCCTAAAACTATCTTCATCGAAAAGAAGCTGAACTTTATAGTTGAATATCAATAATTCGAAATGGGCTGTGTTATTAGTGCAGCATCTTTAGCATGTTGCTGTGGCTCAGCAGCATGCAGCTTGTGTTGTTCTTGTCTACCATCCTGTCATAATTCAACATCAACTCGTATTGTTTACTCCATATTTTTGCTCTTCACCACCATCATTTCATGCATTATGCTATCACCCTCTGTCGAACAGCAACTGGATAAGATTGATTGGCTTTGTGGAAATGTAAGTATTACTTCTATTACACTTATAAACAGATTTTGCATAAATGAGGTCCATCTTTTTTACAACCTTATAAAACTTTACATTTCATTGCAGAACGCAGAGTACAGAGTATTTGTTCCCTTAGGACCCTGCCGACGCACCGGACTTAACGAACACCGGACACACGAAAGTCCGGTGTAAAATAAGAATTTTGTTTACCACCGGAAATCTCTACACCGGACTTAAGGAAGTCGGATGTCCGGTGTCGGAGAAGGATATTTTTTTCCACCGGACAATCAAAACACCGGACATGACCAGTCCGGTGCATCTGGTGTTTCTTAATTTTGTATTTCGTAAATGTCCAGCGTCCAAAATTCCCTGTATGCAACACCGGACTGACACCGGACTTATTGCATCCGGTGTAGCGAAAGGATACTTTTTGCCACCGGACAAATACACCGGACAGTCCGGTGCGTCGGCAGGGTCGTGTTCCCTTAGGGCAGGACACCACTTTTATATCGGAAATGTACTTAAGTAGTGTTTACCGTAAGTTGGTCTAATGTCGACATCCGTCTTCTAATTTCGACACCCTTCTTTAGAGATAGGAACAATAGAAACTGGGGAAGGTCGGAATTGCTGATTGACTTTGTTTGATTAGCGCGATTAGAGGAAAAATCTTTAGTCTATCAGTGATTTCGACCTTCTTATTATTTTGAACATTTTTGAACATTTTGAATATATTTACTACCCAGGTGAGGTAGAAGGGACACCCCTTTTAGAAACTTAATTCTAATAAACAGGGCTCGAAATAACGGTCGGACATCGGACATTGTCCGACCCAATTGCTGAAATGTCCGACCCAAATCGATTCTAGTCGGACATCATGTCCGACCCAATTACTTTTGGTGCCTTCGAAAAATTTGTCAGATGTGTTGTGAAATTTTCAAAAGAAATTGTAATTTACATACTGTAGAATTAGTAACTTCTTTATTTACACACAAAAACTCTCAAAGTTGCGATCATTAGTGTTAGATATTCATTTTGTGTGATGCTTTTTCTCAACAAATGAAAGCATGCTTCAAGTAAAAATCATGGGCTTCTGACCATTAATTGACATTTGTTTAGCTTCTTCGTGATCAATGTAAAATTCTATCAGAAGCTTGTATTAGACATGAAGTATACCCCACATAAAAATCAATCGGACATGTCCGACCCATTTTACTTTAAAAGCCTTAGGACATGTCCGACCCAAATCAATTTTTGATCGGACAGTGTGTCCGACCACCTAAATATCGTTATTTCGAGCCCTGATAAAAATACAGAGGTCGACCTAAGAAAAAATATACATATATAACCGTAAAAGCTATAAACTTTGTTTGATATTTACATTTAAAAAATAGCCTTATTAGCTACAGGATTTATAAATATAAAACCAGTTACATCTGAGAAAAAAAAAAATAATAATAATTAAATAATAATAATAATAATAATAACAATATTTCTAAATCTCGTACAAGCTCATGCAGATAACAAAAGAGAAATTTTTCAATTCTTTGAGTTTAAGTTCTGAAAGATTATCGTCGGAAAAGATACGTTGAAGCTCATTCCATTGGTTTGAGGAAATCCTTGTGAAAGAGTGCAATCCATAGTTAGTGTGTTGACATTGGGTCGAAAAAATTAATTCAATGATTTTATCTCTAGTTCCAATCTCATGTTGGGTTTTCATGAATTTTAAAGTGTTTAGGGATTCCAGAGGAAGATTTTGGTTGAAATATTTATGAACATACATAATGTTCATAACTTTGACTTGATCAAAGATATTGAGAAGTCCTAGATTAGCTAGAAGAGGATTGGCAGATACCATAGGGCCATTGAAGGTCATGATTCTGGCCGCAATATTTTGAAGAGTTTGGATTCTGTGGGTTGTTGTATTGTCACGCAAAGCCCAGATTTGAGCAGCATATCTAGCATGTGAGGCAAAAATTGCATGATAGACATTGACTAAGGTTTTTGTAGGAACATAATGACGTATTTTTGAGAGAGCTCCGTTTGCTCTGCGGAGTTTAGTAGCAACGTTCGAGACATGTTGCTTCCAGTTAAGATGCTCATCAAGATAGACTCCAAGATATTTAACCCACTTACTGGGTGTTAGAACTTGACCGGCCAGCTTGAGTCGGGGAATGCAATCAGGGCGCTTCCAAGGAGATCGAAAGATAACAAATTCAGTCTTACTTGCATTGAGAGATATTTTGTTGGCCTTGAGCCAGCTGACCAAAACCCTAAGATCTGCATTAACTCGTCCACACAAAGACCATACTGTACTAGAAAAGTTAAGAAGATGAGTGTCGTCTGCAAAGTGGTAGGTTTCAGATGTCTTAATACAGGAATGTAGATCATTGATGTAGAGTAGAAAGAGCAATGGCCCTAGGACAGAGCCTTGAGGGACACCATGTCTTATAGGTAGAAGCTCAGAATTGGAATTAGATAGAGAGACAAATTGAGAACGGTCAGAAAGATATGACTTGAACCAAGCATTTTCGATGCCACGAATACCGTAGTGATCTAATTTAGCAAGAAGAATTTCATGATCAACAGTGTCAAAGGCCTTCTGGAGATCAACAAACACGCCACAGGCAAATTCTTTATTATCAAGTTTGTTTCTAATTCGCTCTGTGATGTTTATAAGGGTATCAATGGTTGAGTGAGCTTTCCGAAAGCCAAATTGTTTTGAGTAAATCTGGTTATACCGATTTAGAAAATTTATTACTCGAGAGTAAGCTACCTTCTCGTAAATTTTTTCGATATTAGAAAGCAGAGATATAGGCCTGTAGTTAGAAACATCCAGAGGTGATCCTTTATTTTTAAAGACAGGAACGACTTTGGAGATCTTAAGAGATGAGGGAAATATTCCTGTTTCAAAGGATTTGTTGATAAGGAAAGATATTTGAGTGGATAAATCTTGGTTCAAAAGTTTAAGTATTCTGACTGGGATGCTGTTCGGACCTGAAGATTTAGAGGGCGAGAAGGAATTAATTATTTTAGTGATTTCTTCTGGGGTCGTTGGCGCAAAAAAATATTGAGTTTTGATTTGGGTTTTTCATGAAGCTTGAGAAATGATGGTTAGGTGGCTGCATCTTTTCTCTGATAGAGTCCGCTATGGAAGTGAAGAAATCATTAAAAGAATTAGCAACTCTTTTGGGATCAGAGGTTACAGTGTCCCCAACTGAGATTGATATAGGGCAAGTTGACTTACCTGATTTTGAAGAAATAATGTCTCTAACACCAGACCATACTTTTTTCATATTTTTTAGAGTGTCGGTTGAAGTAATTAGTAAAATGAAGGTACTTACTCCGTCTAGTTAATGAAACAATTGTATTTCTATAGGTGTTATATTTATTTTTGTAATTTAGTTTTTCTTCTGCTTTTTTAGTTTTTAAGTATTTTCGTTGATAAAAATCTCGTTTTGACATAGATTTTACTATGCCAGGGGTGATCCAAGGTTTGAGCTGTGATTTGACTTGATTTTTTGTAAGTTTGACTGTGGGAATGTGTCTCTCCAGAAGGTCTTTGATTTCATTATTAAAAACATCAAAACAAGCACTGGGGTGGAGATGAGAGGTTTCATAAAGAGCAGCCCAGTCAATATCTAAGTAGTCAAAATATTCCTATCTATAAAGAAGGATGTCGAAATTAGAAGACGGATGTCAACATTAGACCAACTTACGGTACTTTTCTCAGGCAGTGATACTGTAAAAAGCTCTAGTAACATGAAGATCAGCCTTGCAGCCATCGCAGAGGCTAATCAATTTTAATGACTTTTTTGACTAATGACCAAGTTAAAAATTTTTAATTTTTTCATATTTGAGTATTAAAAAGGCATACATTCAAATAATTAAAGGTTTAAAATTTTTCTCTGGGCTTGTTAGTAAAATATCTCAAATAGGCTCTGTGATGGAGGGCAAGGCTGAAAGCCACATGAATATGGTTCATCCTATAAAAGGAAGTTCATTCTATGGTGTTCATTCTATGGTGGCCTATCTTGAAGTGAAGGTTGTTGAACAAAATGTTTTTGGCATATTGATGTAACTGATAAACATCAATATATCATATCTAACAAAATTATTAACGGCACTGTCATCATTTTGAAATAACCGGTTTGAAATAACAAATGAAACAGATATATACCAAGTCTACGGATAAACAAATTCCCAAATTTTTATAAAATGAAGACTCTCTATAGACTGCCACTCTCAAAACAAAACAAAAACTGACAAAAAATATGGCAATATGTAGAAAAATTCTGGAAAAAGCATGCCGAAGAGAAAATTGGCTATTAAAAAAAAAAAGAATGAGTGAAAAGAAATTTAATCCAGAAAAGTTTTTTCATCATCCTGATCAATTCACCGCTTGCTTTGAAGGTTTTTTATTCTTATAAGATAACCTCAAACAAAAATCAAAACAAACATGAAGAGCGTATTCAAAGTTGTCCAAACGTTGGTCAAAATGGGTTTTCAAAAAAGTTAAAAAATTTTGGGCTCCAACTGGTCAGGGGACTCTTAACACAAGATTTTCTCTATATACCTTTAACTAGATGACCCACAAAACATTGTTTTGATTCAAACACTGATGCCCAGTTTTTGGCTCCAAAATCCTGGCCCGAACACGCTTAGAATATGCACAGACCAGATTGGGTCATTTTCAGAACTTCTTGAACAAAGTTCAAGTACTGTGCCTCGTTAAGCTAGAAAACTTTCAGAAAATTTCCAATTTCATGCTTGTTATCCTGGGAAAAAATAGCAGAAAGATCCCAGAAAAGTCAGTCAAATCTTAGTGCAGGAAGTTGAATCATATGCAAAATGACAAACTCACACAGCAGGCTTGTGAAAACATAAATTTATCTGATAAAACAAAGGATGCGACACCATTTGTCCATGCCATATAATTAAAAACTCTACTGACTTCAGCATCAAAACAATGATAACAAAATATCAAGTTGTGCTTGTTATTTATTGTTCTGGTGCTGGAGTTTTCAAAATGATAAGTCCTAAAGAAGGTCTACATATCAATCAACAGTTTCCTTCAATGGGGAGATGCATAGAAGAAGCACTGGTATCTTGAAGTCTCCCTGCAGGGAGAAATTTCAACAACAGTCATATCAAAATTAAAAATGGGAAAAGTTTTGGCAAAAAAGGGAGCTAAAAACTGAATGCAGGATTGTCTATTGGTAAATTGTTCAACTTATCAAGCAAATATTGGGTGATTGGCTATTTGTTAGCTATCTGACAGATGAATTTCTTAGGGTTCATCAAGTAATATATCCCAATAAGTATAGTAGGACGTCTGTTTGAAAAAGATATTTTGATCTTTTCATTAAAAATTGGGGATTGCATTTTTTAAACTGCCTCAGAATTTTAAGTCTTAGTTTGAGATGAAGTTTTTTTTACATGTATATGGTTTGATTTGGGTAAACCAGAGGTAACACCAAGTTAAATTTGTTTTTAAATTTTTAACCAAGCAATGAATTTCTTAGGAATTATTGAATTTGTATAAAGGATACTTTTCCCATCAATTGAAAATTTATTAAGAAGAATTTTTCATTCTTGAAAAGTTTTGTATTTGATTTCAGTTGAATGTTTTAACAATGTTATCTACTCTTACTTCAGGCGAATGTCGATTGTAAAGCAGTTGTTGGTTACATGGCTGTCTACAGAGTTGAATTTGGGACTGTGATGTTTTTCCTGCTTCTAGGACTTCTCATGATTGGTGTCAAATCTAGTCGTGATCCAAGATCTGGTATACAAAATGGTTTTTGGGCAATCAAGTTGGTAGTGCTGGTTGGATGTATTGTGGGAGCATTTTTCATTCCAAAAAGTGATGCATTTGTTCAAGGTTTGTTTGATTCACTCGCTATTAACAGGCTCGGATACAGAGGGAGGCTATAACCAATGGAGGAGAGTGAACTTTATTATCGTATTACCTTTATATGGAAACTAATTACTCTCTATGAATAAGATAGCCTACCTCCTGTATCCGACCCTGATTAATCCATTTACAGGCAAAACGGAAGCTTTTTAAATCTGGTACGGCGATTGAGGAAATTTAAGCGATTTTACCGACGAATAGAAATTTCGGGATTTTCTGAAAATCTGGTACGGCCGTACCTAGTGCCTGACTTAAGCCTAATAAAGTATAAAGGCTTATTTCGAACTAAAACAAGTCTTAATAAGGCACTCAGTTTCAAACACCAAATCATACATACATACCATCATATTTTAGTTTCCCTCTTTGGAAAGTCCATACAAGCCCCTATTGTGGGAAATGTTTGATATCGTCTTTTTCAAGGTTTCATCAATATTCTTCTTTATTCAGGTTGGATGATAGTTGGTTTGATTGGTGCCTTTATGTTCATATTGGTACAATTAGTGCTCTTGGTAGACTTTGCTCATTCGTGGAACGAATCATGGGTTGAGAAGATGGAAGATAACGACTCTAAATGTTGGATGTTTGCACTCTTATTTTTCACATTCGCAATGTATGGTTTATCCATTGCTGGCATTGTCTGCATGTTTATCTATTATGCTCAGTCTGACACTGATAGCTGTAAAATAGAGAAGTTTGTTGTCAGTTTCGAGTTGGTTCTTGGTATTGTCATTTCGGCCATTGCTATACATCCAAAAATTCAAGAAAGACAAGCTAAATCTGGTAAGTTTCTTTCAGATGTTCTGAAAAAGGTTGATACCGTGAATTCTCGTTAATTCAAACTTAACTGTTCAATTCAAATTTGTTTTCATCTGAACAAATTTTTCATCCTCGTCAAGGAGACACCCTCCATAATACTTTCTAAATCTGTGGTAAATTCTAACAAATTACCGTTTTTCGACTTTGATTTGAACAAGCGAGACGCGAACTGTATAAAGTATTAGACAACTTTTCACTTACCGCAACAATCTTTTTCTGAGAATAGCTTTTTGCTGACCTGTCCGTCTTTTGAATTTAAAAGTCTTGTGTTTTCTTTTCGAGGAATTTATCATTAACCAGCTAGTTTTCAACATTCTTTTTTGCATTTCAGGTCTTTTACAAGCGTCAGCCATCACATTATACACAACATATTTAACATGGAGTGCTCTTTCTTATCGATCAAGTAAGTTTTTAAATCACTTTTTTTGTCTCAAGCATTCTTCATATTTTGAATAAAGTTTGTAAAAGTGTTACAACTTTTCTGTTTCTAGACGAAATTCTTTCGGTTGAGATTTTTGGACCTACCTCGGAGGTCCTATAAATTACCGATGTCCGTTCGTCCGTTCGTTCGTTCGTCCGTCTGTTACCAGCTTTTCTCAGGATTGGCTCATTAGTTTTTTCTGATTTTTGGCACAAAGATGCAAAATGGCAATTCCCAAAATGTGACGGAGCCCGATTAAAAAAAAAAAAATTTCCTGGAAAAACTGTTTTTTTGGCATTTTCTCGAGATTTTATCATTAGTTTGTTCTGATTTTTTGCTCAAAGATGTCCAAAACATGGCCGAGTCCGATTTTTGAGAACAAAAATTTTCCGGCCGGAAATATGCCGGAAATCGCCGTTTTTCTGGATTTTCATTGGACTTTTTCCTTATAATTGGTTGTTTTTTCATTCAATAGCAATGCTCACCATCAAGCATGTTTCAATTTTCAATAAAATTGATTTTTGAAGCCGGAACTATTTAAAAATCACCGGAACAACCTATTTTCGCCGGAAAGACAGTATTTCTTGAATTTCTCGAGCTGTACATTATATTGCAAAATGATGCAAAATGACAATACCTAAAATGTGACGGAGCCCGATTTTCGAAAACATTTTTTTCCGGCCGAAAATGACGGAAATATGCCGGAAAAACCGGTTTTTTGGCATTTTCTCGAGATTTCTTCATTAGTTTTTTCTTTTTTCACGCAAAATCATTATTTATAACAATTCCCACCATCAAGTTTGGTTCAATTGTCCATAAAACTGATTTTTGAAGCCGGAACTTTCTAAAAATCGCCGGAACAGTCGAATATCGCCGGAAAAATGGATTTTTCTTGAATTTCTCAAGCTAAAATTTACATTTTTTCATGAAATTTTGCACACTGATGCAAAATGGCAATACCTAAATTGTGACGCAGCGTGATTTTTGAAGGAAAAAAAATTCGACCAAAAATGCCGGAAATATGCCGTCAAAACCGGTTTGTTGCCATTTTATCGAGATTTCATTATTCGTTTTTCCCGATTTTTGCACAAAGATGTGTATCAGCAATGCCCTAAGTGTGGCCGATTCGGATTTTTGAGAATCATGTTTTTCCGGCCGAAAATGCCGGAAGTATGCCGGAAATCTCCGTTTTTGCAGATTTGAATTTGGCTTTTTCCTTATATTTCTTTGTTTTTTCACTTGAAAAAATTATTGATAACAATGCCACCATCAAGCATGATTCAATTGTCAATAAAACTTTTGCAATTTTGCAACCGGAACTTTCTATTTCTTTTTAGCCTACTCTCCCTCCCCCCCCCATCAACAATCAATGATGAAATTTAATGCATTTTGGCTAACCGCTATATTTTCTTAATGATTGTTTTTATTTTTCTCCTTATTGCTATCTAAGTTTCATCATCAGGTAGGTCCATTCAGCATGTTGCTTGTTGAAAGAAGACTTTCTTCCTTCTTCCTTATTGGGGCCACTCGCACATCGATTTTTCCCACGACTAACGTCAAAATGACGTTAAGTTCAGACCCCTCCACCCCCTACCCTTAGCGTCAGCCACCGAAAATCGATGAAGTCGTAATTTTTTTATTCACACATTTACAATTAAGAACTTGCGTTAACAATTGTAACGGTAATTGCTTTCAAACTTCGCTCAATTAAATTTCGAAAATCGATTGGCTTGTCTCGTCTTGACACTAATTCTTTGTGTAAAAACCATGTAAGATAGATGAACCAACTATGCGCAGCGAGAGGAGTTGACGAAATAAAAAATTATCTGACTTACCTGTTACAAAAATTCGAATTCAATGAGCTCCGAAAGCATTAGCGTCACTGCCTCTGACCCCCACCCCACCCCCTCGCGGCAATTTGACGTCAGTTGTGCGAAACATCGATATATGTAATTGACCCCTAAAAGTGATTCATAAATTACAATTTTCTGAAAAGTCTTTTCCTTTTGCATTAGCTTCGTGCAATCAAGTGCGTGGAAATTATAAAGACAAGAGTCTTGAACCATCAGTAGATTCGCAGTCCATTCTGGGTGTGGTCGTCACATTTGTGCTGGTCATTTACGCTTGCATCAGAACCTCATCTTCATCGCAAATTGGTAAGGTTGGCTTTGAGCTTTCAAAAATCCCCAACTAGCTTTTAAATAGGGATATTTCTAGGGCTTTTTTCATCCTCTTTCTTTTGAAAAAAATTTTTGGACATAATTATGAAGTATAATTATGAAGTATAAAGGTCTGCGGTAAATTGTATTTTAAGGAACATAACTTGCTTTAGATAACATTTATTTACGATTATTGAAAAATTTTTTCGAAAATTCGAAGTTGAATCTCGTGATAATTACAATGTTATTTGATCAAAGAAACCAAAAAATGTCCCAACTTTTTCATCGATTCCAGGAAAACTCGGTTTAAACACTGACAATGATGGCAATGTGGAACGGGCTGTTCTCGATCAACCAGCTGATCAAAACGAAAGCGCGATGGGACAGCAAGTCGTGGATGACGAAACGGAAAGTGTGACGTATTCGTACACATTCTTCCACATGACCATGATTTTTGCTTGTCTTTACCTCATGATGACGATCACTAACTGGTACAAGTAAGTCCAGATCAACGCAATATATCATTTCTATTTGGGTGAAATATATAGGCAGACTATATAGACTATGACGCTGCAGCTAAAATTTAGTCCTTTACGAGCGATTTCGTTTTTGAAAAAATGTCACAAAAACACAGGCTGCAAAATTAAAATCTGAAGACAAATCACGCTTTTACTCGAAATTTGTCTATGTGCTTGTTACATGACATTTATTTCTGATTGGCTCGAGTTTATTGACACTAATAAAGTTATCAGCTGTAATTTGTAAATCAAGTAACAGTAACATGAGAATAAAATCACGTGAACTTTTTCGAGTAGTTACATGTTTTGACTGCATTGATATAATTTTGCAGCCTGTGTATTCACGAAGTCGCTTCACAATCTCTCGAAAATTAGTGTTGTCAAAGTTTTCATCTGGATTTACTCTAAGAACTTTTATACTCTGTTTCTTTCATCTTAGGCCGAACAGCAATATGAACGAATTGAGTAGTTCTGATGCTTCGTTTTGGGTCAAAATGTCTTCGAGTTGGATTTGTTTTGGTTTGTATATGTGGACCCTCATTGCACCCATCGTTCTTCCTGATCGTGATTTTGATTAATTTGATTGGTCAACGTTGACATAATGTATGACGTAATGATAATTAAGTTAACCGTGACTTAGCCCGGGGTCCACTTAAAGCTTTTTTATTGACTGGATGGCGCGATTAAGTGGCCCGGTAGTATATGGTAATTATGCTTTTGCTTAGGCTTTTGCTTAGATTTTCGTTGTTTTTGCCAGGTAAAAAAAGAATGAAGCAATGTTTTTATTATAAAATAAGGGACCCAAAATCTGTTATTGATTTTGTTTCTCATTCTTAATTATATTTTTCAACTTCAAGTACCTTTTTTGTTATTTGGATTTTAAACCTTTTTTTTCAAAATGGTAACCTCGTCCCAGTCTACTTCACTGGACTCAGCGTCATCAAGAACTATTAGAAAGCAAAGTTCAGCCAGAAGTAGACTCTACTCTAACAATGACTAAGCTAATAAATCTCATGGAGTCGTTACCTTTCTAACCTCTGGATGACGTACTTTTAAAGAATTTGGAGATAGGACAGACACCATGACAGGTTTGTATTCAATGAGTTGGTCCTAGTTAGCAGAAAAATTGAATAAAGTTTTCTATTGAAAACTCCTTTGTATTGATTAGGTCGTTCGAAAAAATTACCTCGTTCTAGAAATTGACTGGTTTCTATATGCTATGATCATTAAAAAAGTGGATTGACGTCTTTGTTTTTGCTTGATCACTCAAATGTGATGTCTGACCGATTCTTTTCACAAAAGTGTTACTAATCCGTTTCGACTAAATTCGGTCAAACCTCGGGAAAAGCAGAAATAAAAAACAGATTAAATCATTTACCTCATTGCCTTTAGGGTTTTTTCGCTAGGAAACTCTGAGCAAGAGAATTTAGGCATCTTTTGGTTTGAATGAGGTATTTCCAAAATATGAGCCCCTAAAGTTTACGCTTAATTAGACTCGAAACAAAATAATTTCCTCACAACACACTAAATATGCAGATTTTTGACAAGCTGAATTTCAATTTTCTTTTTTCAAGACTTTGTTTTTCCATCTTTTTATACTCTGTTTTCTGTTTTTAAAGAAGATTTTATATAAATCATAGATCGTTCATTATTTGTTCAATTTTTGTTCCCTATTTTTTTAAATACTGATTCTTAAAACTTTTTGTTGCTTAAAACATTTGGAATGTGTTTTTCAAACACTGCGCACTCAAAAACGTCCAAAACTGTCTTATTTCCAATAGTTTAACTCTGATAGCTTTTCACGGTAGTTCTTACCTCGCAAACGCAAAGGATTATCTGGAAATCGGATCTTTGATTTTGTTTTGGGATAACGTAAATTATTTACTTCTATATGATACTTCTTCATTCTCATTTTTAAAGAATTTCATTTCAATATATTTGTAGTTTTATTGTAAATTTTTGCGTTTTAATTTTTTTATATTATTTCTTTGTATCATAAAAATGAAACTCCACGGTGAAAATGGACGATGATTTTAATCTGTTCTGATTCCCTTGCAACGCCCCTGTGTCACAGACCCACTGGGACCCCAGCCCCACTTGAAAGATTGGCAAATATTTCGTCCCCGGTGGGAAAAACCCCTGAAATTTCAAGCCCATTGCGAAACTGACTTTGGTTTCGTCCCAATTCGAAATTCCATGTTTAAAGATTGCACCCCAAAACCATCCCCACTAAATTTTTTAACCTTGGAACAATAGAATTTCTATCCCCATTGGGATCTCAATAGAAATTTTTATCCTCGCTGAGGAAAAACGTTCCACCGGGGCTGTGAGACAGGGGTGTCTTGCGTGTTGTACCAAGCAAAACAGGATTAAGTTTGGAACAGTCTCTTTGCTTTGGAAAAGTGTTTTGCCTTAGGACTCAGTGAGCGTTGAGATTTCGACTTTAACTTTTGATGCTGGTCTTTGCTTGACATGAATCAAAGATAAACTGTTTGAAACATATCAAGATTTGAAAGCATTGCAGATAGGGAAAAGCTCACAAACCCAATTTTCAGCGAGGCGAAATGGTTTTGCTTAGCTACCGAAAGGACAAAGCCTTAGACATTTTTGTAATACTGGAAAGGTTTATTATTTTTCTAAGAAAATTTTGGAACTGAAATTTTGATGTCGTCATCCCAAAAAACTTGCTCAGCAAAAAAGAATTAAAAATTCTTTAAAGATTTAGGAATTTTTTACTATTTTTACTGCAATCATGGTCGAAATCTATTGAGAATTTAGCTTATTTCCTCGTTTTTGAAATTTGGAGTTCGGGCGAGAAAGTCAATTTTGGGCCATCTCTCAAATTTAATCGGATATTTCAATTTGGCTCGGGTTTACAGACCTGGTCAGAGTTAAAGGGATAATCAGATGGTCTGAGATATTTTGCCTGCAGATAGCTTCTAGGATTTTAGGAAAAACCTCTAAATTTTTCGGTGTACTTATTTTCCTAACTCAAGCTATGCCAATTTGAAATCTCGAAAAATGGGACTTTTCAGGGACTTTTTACACTTTTTTCTATTGTTTTCAAGCAAAGGTTCAAAATTTCAAAGTGGCATAACTTGAGTTAGGAAAATAAGTACACCGGAAAATTTAGAGGTTTTTCCTAAAATCATAGAAGCTATCTGCAGGCAAAATATCCCAGACCATCTGATTATCACTTTAAAATTCTACCCTTCCAACCTACTTTAGAGCACTTACAAATCGATTGTGGTTTCAAAACTTCCCGGTGGAATTCCTTTTTTTCTCAAATATTACGACCATGATTGTGGTTCCTAAAACTAAAAAAAATTAAATTTAAATTAATTCCCTTGAGGACTCCCTCTCTTACGATCTCTTGCTAAATCTCTTTGAAGTAGAAAAGTCAAAAAATAAATTTGATATTGAACCGTCCCCAAGCCTGGGGACACGAGAAATTCTTTTTTGCGTTGGTGCAATGCAGCATGCTCCATCCCACCAACCTTAAATGCTTTCTTGTGTCTCCGCCCCATTTTCTTTCTACCAATAAAAGTGAAATCTCACTTTTGTCCCTGGGACAATGGAGCAAAACTGATTCAAATCAATTTTGCTCCATTGTCCCAGGGACAAAAAAAGAAACCATGGGGCACGCACTTTTTTCTTGTGCTGGTGGGATGGAGCATGTTGCATTGCACCAACGCAAAAAACTTTCTCGTGTCTCCAAGCCTTAACATCAGATGTAACGGCAGATCTGTCTTATTTCCCGGCGCTCAGGCAAGATACGTCGTACGTGCAGAAACACAATAACACAGAACCGTTTAGGATTTTTTCAGCCTGTGCCTCATACATGTCCAGATTTGGTGATGGTATTCTGTTCTTCGCTAGGGATGTCGGCGTACTTTAGGGGGATATGATAAGATTTTTTATGAGAGTTTTGATAGATCTGAAGATGCTCTATCATAGAATAGAGAGAAAATTTATCAATGAAAATTTTTTTGTTGTTTCTAAATATTAAAGTTCTAATTTATAACACAGGAAAAAATAATTGATTCCCAAGCCTAGGGAATGTTGATTTTATTCGATCACATTAGTTTTGGAATTTCAAGTTCGGGAAAGTTAGGAAACTAGGGAAACCAGTTTTCCCATGCTGGAAGCATATTTGCAATGTGTTAGTGATAACGGATTTCCACACGTGGATAACTAATATTTTTAACTTTATAGTTGCCCATTCAGAATTGCTTCGGGAAATTAAAAATCCTAAGTTTTTCTAAAATGATTATGGATGGGTCGGGAAAAGAGAGATCAGGAGCTTTTTATATGACTACTCTCTACAAGTTAAGGAAATGAAATATTACGAGCTCTAGCCTTGCTTGGTTTATTCTATTCCCTGTTTCTGGATCGGGAAATGTGATTTCTCGAATTAGGGAGATTAAATTTCTCCGATTGGGAAATGCAAATTCCCGAACTCGTTAATCCTTTCAACACTTAATTTTTTCAAACCTTATTCGAATAAGACAATTCAATCAAAAATTTAAAACTGTCACAAGTTCGAGCCTGAGTACGGGAAAATTATTTTCAGGTTAGGGAAAATTGATTTCCCTAACCTGTATTACGCATGCGTGAGAAAATACCACAAGTGATTTTTCACTCAAAAGTGTTCGAGTCGTATGTAAACCAAACCATTATAAGAATGTATTCGATCAGTGTGTAACACAACGCCGCTAAAGGTGAGGCGTCCCGCAAGGGTGGCCTCAATCGTTCGCAATGGACTTGCGTCGCAAGGGCTCAGTGGATCGGTGAGACGGGTTTGAGGTAATTAAGTTGGCTCTCTAGTGCAGCTCCATTGTTGTGACAAAAGTGCCGGGATTCCCAAAGTAGCCCAAGTACATGTCAGAACGAATGAGAGCTATCGAACCAATGCTCACAGAATGATCGAATACATTTAATTATTTTACCAGCTCCATAATTTACCGAAAGAAGGATTTAATTCGTGAATATGGGTAACCCTAAGGGGTTTTATTGGGGTCAGCTCGAGAAAAGCATTATTCAATAATAGGGAAATTGAACATCCTTAGGTAGTCATAAGCTCGAGAAATTTCATTTCCATAACTAGGGAGCTGTTGCACCTTCCCTAGCTAGGGATTGGCTAGGGAAAAATCCAGACTTCCAGATCTGGAAATATACATTTCCATAGCCTACGGAATCTGAAATTTTTTCCTGTGTAAGTAGTTAGAACACCCCCTTCTCACAGACCCACTGGAAAAATTGGTCAAAATATCGTCCCCGGTGGAAAATTATCCTACAATTTTTGTCCCCACTGAAAATGATCAAATAACCAATCCTCACTGTGAAATATTTGCAATTTTTCCCATCCCCACTGACTAAAAAACAAAAAAATACATAAATTACCTCACGGATATCACTTACCTCATATTCAAATAATCACCATGGCAATTATTTCAAAATGAGGCAAGTGATGTTCATAACGTAATTTATGAAAAGGTCTTTTGAAATCTCCAGCCATAAAAATATGGGAATAAGAATCCCCATCGAGTTTTATAAAATTGCTTTTTAATCAAACCCCTTAAGAGCAGTTAAGAACTTAATTGCAAAAATGACGTTATGAACTTTAAAAAGACGTTGATAATATGTTGCATCACCTTCTTTCATAAAAAGTGCTAAGTTTTAATGGGTAATTAACCTTTTTGTTTCGAACTTTTTCCAAACTGTCCGCAAAGAATTGAACTATTTTAAATTTTGCGGAAAATTTTTCTAAAAAGATGTGTCAAAAGTTATGACTGTTTTTTTAAGCAAAATCCAGATGCAAATTTGATGAAAAACCACTATTTTGAAGATTTTGAGACAAAGAAACATTTACAAAAATTTTCCGCAAAACTTTTATTGTTCGGTAAAAGATACACCATCTACTGCGAAAATGTTTTCAAAATATTTTTTCTTCGCCGAAACTAAGCTCTTCAAAGTTGAAATACTCTTCCTCGCAAAAGTCTTCATTTTCTTCTTCATCAAATTTTTTCAATGCAATTTTTGAATTTTCAGATTCAGGAATAGTTTGTCTAACAGAAAATGTATAACATGCCATAGTTTTGTTGGTTACATCAGTCAGAAAACACATTTTAAACACGGCAAATATGAAAAATTCACTATGGTCAGAGCCCTTAAAGGAGGCCCCCTTATTCAACCCTCAACTCACGTATTCACGCACAAAATTTTGCCTAAAAAAGTCCAATTCACGTATTCACGCCAGAAAAAAAGTTCATTCACGTGTCACGCCAGCCCCTGGGAGAGCCCCGCTAAGGAAGCCTTTGAATGAAGAATGAAGAATAAAGAAAAATGAAGAATCGCTCCTTAAAGGAGCGTTCGTGTCAAATCCTGTAAAAATATTAAGCGATATATGGATAACAACTGAGAAATGCAGGATTCACCCTCCCAAAAACCAGACTGACATGGAAAAAATAGATTACTTGTTTCAAAATATCTGTAGATGCATCATAGATACACTTTTCAAATATTTTCCCAAACACCAGAACAGACACTGGTCTGTAATTTTTGGGTATGCTCTTGTCTCCCTTTTTACAGACAGGAACCAGAGTAGATTCAGGAAAGACTGTGTGAAGAAATCGAAATCGAGACAACGTCAAGGAATAATTGTAAATAATTTTATTACCGTAAAATGCAATTAACCTTTTTATTAAATAAAGATTGTATTTGTCAATATTGTTAACCATAAAAAGAATAGAAAAAATAAAATGCTTCAATACATAGTTAGCGTAACAAAAAATTATTGAAATAAAAAACACCTGTTAACCCAGAGCAAAGAAAACTTCACAGCCGAATGAAACAATGAAACTTTTACGTCAAAATTACGAAATACAGGTTGAAATGTTTAAGAGAGCGACAAATTTGGATGTTATCATCATCTTCAGTTCAAGCTTATATTTACTATAACATCACGTAGGTTGTTGCTGGGTGAAATAAAAAAAACCTGAACGTCATTACTAAAACACGCAGTTTAAATAAATTGAACAATTAAAATTTATATTACATAACATCTAAGTAGAATAATGCTAAACTATTTATCCTCGTCTCGAAAGGGGCCATCCACATAGTACGTACGCAGTGAAGGGGGACAGAAGGGGTTAGCAAAAGCGTACGTCTATTGTTTAAATGATATCTTTTTCTATTGTTCTCTGTGTACAAGGGGGGGGAGAGGTATCCAAGATTTAGAAAAATTTTGCGTACGTACTATATGGCTGACCCTAAAACTAAACACCTTTTAGGTGGCTTGATCAAAATAATTTCTCAAAAAACACGGTGCACGATCTAAAGCGTTGATTACCAGAAAAAGAAGATTAACCCTTAGCTTATTTGCTCCTAATTAATTCGTTAATGAAGATAATTCTTCGAATACTTTATCATATTTTATTCCTTTTTCACTTGTATCAATATTGCTGTAAAGTATTTTGTAAATAATTAGATATTCCTTAATAAAGATTTTAGTCCTATGCATCATCAAATATATTTCTTGGAACTTTTGGTCGATTTGCCCCAGTAATATTTTCATAACCTGAAGCTGTAGTTTGTTCAGGTTTATAACCGATATCGACTCGGGCATCATTCTCAAATTGAGTGTACTTTGTTTTGTTATTTTGATTCAATTTCGATTTTGGTGTTTTAGAAGGATTTATAAGGGAATCATCATCTGAGTCGTCAATTCGAGAATCAGGTCTTGTACCTCTTGCACTTGAAGAACTACCAATCGGTCGCTGTGTATATTTTTCCTGGATTTTCTTCGATCTTGTACTCCAATCACCTCGACCATTGATCTCTCTTTGGGCTTTACGTTTTTCTCTTCTCACAATTTCCTTTCCTTCACGAACATAATCAGCTGAAAAATCATCTTCTGAAAGGAATTGTTCGATTCCGATCAAATGCAAACAACGTTTTCCAAGGCTGAAGAAAGTGCAAATGCAAACTAAGAGCACAATCATCGGGTAGTAAACATTCAAGCCTTTTGCAACAAATGATAACAGATCCATGTGTCCCATAAATTTTGTGAATTGTGTTTCAATGACTGTTTTTACTCCCTGTGAATGTTCATTTGTTCCAGTAACATGACCATCAAGATGAATCATGGCTAAGAAATTCAAACACAACGCATATGTAAGACGGCAAAGAAGTAAGCCACTGAACATGAGACTGTTGGCATCAGTTTGATGGTGTGGTGCGAAATAATAAAAGTTGAAAATCTTTATTTTGAAGACGGTATAATAGGTGCATGCACACATGTATGCAATTGTGAGGCAAGATACAACTTCAATATCAAAATAACGATAGCTTTTTCCAGATGTTTCGATTAACCAGGCGAACATAGATAAGGTTGGATCAACACTGAAAAATGTTGTTTCAGACCAAACAAGCAAAGCACTGAAAACAATTAAAGCTAAACATAATAGCTTGAAGAAAATAGGTTTCAACTGGATTTCCCAAAACCAGTGTAACTGAAGCTTTACTCGACTTGTGGTGTAATGGTCTGAAAAAGAACTTTTAAAAATCCTTTCTGGGTTTGTCCTGTTGGTCTCTACATCTTCCAAATAGAAGGCTAATTTCAATTTGTTGTTCCATTGGACCTGCGTTCTGTGAGCATTGTGAGTTGTGACAATAACTTTTTTATGTAACTTCATCAAGTTTTTGAGAGACAAATCTGTTCCCCCTCCAGTTGAATAGTCAACAAAATCATCAGTTCCTTTACTGAACAAATCATTGCTCCCTTCTGGACATTTGTCAATTATTGTATCAATATACTTCCTGTTGTTTGCATTATACCTGATCTCTTCTGAAGCTTTTCGCACTTCTGTTAAAACATCTGCTAGCTCATCGTCAGCATCTTCCTTTTCAGTACTCAATTTTGACAAACGAAAATAAATTTGTTCCAGCCTCAATTTAGGTTTTGACATATTCCAAGCATTACGTGGAAGCTCCACTAACCCATACCCCATTAGAAAGACAAGAAGCAGTAGTCCCCATGTATTAGATGCTGTAATACCAATAAGTTTCAAATTTTCAGCATTTAGTGTCAATTCAGGTTTTACAGCAACATAGATCAATAAAGCTCCAAAAATAAGAAGATAGCTTCCATACCACAAAGCATTTTCATAAAGGGCAGTTTTGATTTTTCCCCATACAGTGAAATCTCCAGCATAAACATAAGATTGCATTATAGGAAGTAAAAGCCATGATAGAATTTGAGATGACCAGTACACTACTCTCCACAGGTCAGGAAGAAAGTATGATGGCATATGGCTCCAAGGCACCACACAACCACTATGGGTGTCATTCGAATTATTCAAGCCTTTGAAATGTTCTTCACATTCAAGGTAGTAAGTGTTTGAAACGTCCAAAGGGAGTATAAAAATGATTAGAATTGAAAAAAACCATGAAGTGAAAACAGCCAAAGAAACCAGGAAATGCTGCTTTCTTAGGTTTCCATATTGATGAAGTACTATAAGAGTAGCTATAAATACTACTACAAACTCTACTGCAAATGGTCCAACCGACATTTTGACTGTTGATGTCGTCAAACAGTCAAAGAAGTCAACCTCGGCAACCTGTTGTTGTCTGTCAGTCAGATATCTCCTTTCTGAACTTCAACAAAAATCTGCCGCTGTTCAAGTCCACCATTATGGATTACAATGTTTTTGTTTTTGGTGACGTAAACATTCGAAATGTATATAGTTCTCCTTCTTGGATACTTTTTATGAACAGCCCTGTAATACCTAAGAGATTCAGAGAAGTTTAAGTTTGAAAAAATTTGTAATTCAATCATTTTGGATTTGGATTTGAGAAGACGCAAGTAAATCACATATTCTTAAACCCTATAAAAAATTAAATCAGTATTAATGAAAGAGGATCCAAGGGGAAGAGACCAATGTCCCTTTAAATTTTGTGTATACATTTTGAAGCGGTACGTTAGCAGTATGGACGCACTCGCCAGCATATCTTATCATAATCGGATATATGACCGAGGTTATTTGTCGTCTGACCAGGAACAATAATGAAAGCTGTATATTGAAAACACAACATTTTGGAAACTTGTCTCGGACTTTTCTCGCCATCGAGAAGTTTGGAAGTTTTTGGACACTTTAACCTGCCAAAGTTTTTGCTAAAGAAGCTCAAATCAGCCATCGACTGGAGCTATTTGCTTTCCAGTCTACCTTCATACACTAACGCACTACCTTAATATCACCATTATAACAAGAAAAGAAAGCATTGCTGAAATTAAATTTATTTTTGGATTGGTTATCATCATGGAGTGCTAAAATGAGCCAAATTGAAGATAATGCAAAGATTTGTTTTCATGTGCCTTTTCTGGCTTCATTAAATTTACAAAAGAACTCATCAAGTTCTCATTTCTGCCTGTTTTGGCTTGAGAACTTGTCATTTTATGGTAGACAACATTCAAATCGGGATGATGCAATCTACCAACCAAACAAATCCAACCCAAAATCAAATCCAGAGACGTGTTCCTGGTGGTATGACGAGCTTGCAACATGACGTTGAAAAGATAAAAAGTGGAAGCAATGGAGGTATTATTGCTTAAATCAATCCACAAACTAGGCTAGAGTGTGTGGAGTGCATACAGTTGTTAAGACCAGACAATGTCAATCGAACGGAATCGAACGAAAATTTCAATCGAACGCAATCAAACGCAATCAAACGCAATCAAATGATTGCTATTCGATTGCCAAACGCAATCGAATATCAATCGAACGTATAATTCTGGGTAAAATTCGATTGATTCGATTGATATTCGATTACGTTTGATTGATATTTGATTACGTTCGATTAATATTCGATTACGTTCGATTGATGTTCGATTACGTTCGACTGCGTTCCAATTTACCTCAATTCCTTTCAATTTCGAGTGCCTCTTATTAGGGAGGTTAAGTATTGATACGATAGATAAATCAGGGATATGTTATAGCGGAGCTGGATGAAGGACGAGAATTCCTTAGCGGATTGCTTCTTTGTCTTTTCTATTGTAAACTGTTCATAATAGAAATCCATCTCTGTCCCCTTGAGTGTTCTGTTTTTATAAGAAAAATGAAGCAGACAAAGTATTCATGCATATATTTTGCTATGATGTTCCCGCTTTTCATCAAAATAATATTTGCAAAAGATACCCCAAAAGCTTCTTTGTAAATGAAATCTAATTTTATCAGCAGTGCGTCACAAACAGCCATATAAACAAAACTCAACATTCTCACAAAAGTTGTCTTTTTGATTTCCCAAACATTCGTCTAAAGCGTTCACTTCCACAATAATAATTTATGTAATTGCAATTTCGTTCAGTCCACAGTCGGCTTCAACATATACACATGTTTTTATTTACGTGACCGAAGTGCCTACTAAAACAATCCGGGGGTAAGTGGCGAAGCAACACAGCAGATTATTCGTAAAGTAAAGAAATATCTTTTGGCATTGACAATAATCAAATATAATATTATATCTATATTATAATACGCTTAAATCGGAACTCTCCCATTCTCGCATGAGGCTTTTTCGCTAGCGATTTTTAAATACACGGCAATTTTTTTCGCGCCTTTTTGATTGTATATTCAATTCTATTCGCCAAGTGCACTTCCATTCAAGAGAGCACATTTCTCCTTGATGGAGAAACACAACTGACTGTGCAATAGCACTATCAGCATAATTTATAGTTTTTAAAAAAAAAGTTTATGTCGGTTATGAAATAATTTTGATTCACATGGGAATACGTCGAAGATAAAATTTGAGTTTTCAAAAAGACATCATATTTATGATTACCCTTGAGATTAATAAAGCTCCGATGACATTTCCCTTCTATTTGATACTCTGATAAAAACATTTCAATTTAATGGACTTGACAATATGAGAAAAGTTGATGACTTATTCCCAATTCAATTATGAAATTTTTTAATCAATGTTTGCTATTTTTTGTTCTATTGAGATAGCAAAATGAAAACGCTTTTACTTACGCATTGAGTTTAGTTGTTAAATAATTGTTGACTCTGTTAAGAGGTATTGAAAAAAGGCACTCTTTATATTCCACCGTAAAGCACTGTGGTCTTTGGAGTGATCGGTGTTGCCAAGTACCTCTAATACTGAATTTGAATTTCTATTTGTTTTTTATCTTCATCCTTGCGTGAGGAAAATAATAGTCTTTCTTCTCCCAAAAACCCAAAAAAAAGCACGTTTTAAAGTATGACCGATTTCTCGCGAGAAATTTTTAACTCAATTTTCACCAATATTTGCATGAGCATTATTTTTAGCGAGTCAAGAACATTATTGTTTGAAGGTTTTCAACAAAAGAAATTATGACAAATTTATACAATTTAATAAGGAGAAGAAAAATCAAAATTCAACTAAAAATACTTTCACCATATTTTTTAATGTGCATTAATTTTAGTGTCCCCTTAAAAATTTTAAACATCAATTTTTACGAAAAAGGCCTAAATTTAAGAACATTTTTTCTCGCAAAATAAGTACATTTGTATACAAATCCCTACAAGTTTCTGAAAAATAGAAAAGCGAGCGAAGCGAGCGTATTAAAAGGAGTAAGAAGTCGTCTCGGACGACGCCGGGACGGCTAGTATATTATATTTTCTAAAATTCAAAAATCAAAAATTCATTTTTCATTCGCGAAAAAAAAAAAAAAAAGTAATGAATTAATATTACATACTAAGATCCCCCGTCTTTTACTCTCGTTTAATTTCCGATCTCGGAACGTGCAAAACGCCCGTCCGCCCAATATCCACCCAATCAGCTTAAAATTCACTTTAATTGTCCTTTGACTTTCAAAAAATAGTATTTAAAAATTATGAATTTATAATAATTACAAAAAACAAAAGTTTGATACTTCATTAGGGAAATATTCAATAAATTCCTAGTTTCAATTTTCAGTGGGCGTTTTTTTAGGGCTTCGTTTATCGCGCAATTTTTGCGTCACGCTAACTTTCTCGGCTGCTCGTAATAATTATGCATTGCCAAATTTGGTTCTCTATTGTCAAGTCAGGATCGATGGTGACGTCATCTAAGCATAAAAAAGAAAGGATTTCGTCAGTTTTATGCATATATTAATTTGCAAGATATTCTATTCGCCGCGCGAGCGCACTTTTCGTAGACTAGTCGGAATACTTTCTTTTACTCGCGGGATTGATGGTAACTTTTCATCTTCGTTATTTTTAAAATGAAGCACAACCGAAAAAAAAGAAACTTCAGAAAGTTGCGTATTTCCAGTGAGTAACCGATTCTGACAATTAACAAAATTGATGATGATGATGATTTTTTTTCGGTCAGGCAAATGTCTCGTATTGGGGGTTCTAGTCTTGACCCCTAAACCTAAGCGAGATTGAAGCGTTTGGGCAAACAAGACAAAACTCTAAAAAAGCTGGTGTTTTGAAGCGCTTCCGTGCGATCGAAATATCGCTGTTTGTGACGCACTGATCAGCGTGTGTTATGAATTTGAGAAGCTTTCATGATTTCTCTTTAAAAATTTCGGATGTAAATATTTTGACAAATATTGTTTCAATTGACTTGAAATTTTTTCCATAATCAGACATACCGACCTGCTATCTGAAAATATCAGTTAGAAAGTGAGGCACCCCGCGGTGTAGCGCGGTATTTCAAATGAAAATAAACCAGCCGAGGCTGGAAGGTCAGCCAATAGAGCTTAGCTAGATAGCTTTAATAAGTGGGTTAACAGATGTAAGAGATGTACTGAAACAGAGTAGACTAAAAATGTTGAATAATGTACAAAATGTGAAACATTTGATAACTTGATTTACAATTATTTAAAACAAGCCTGAGAGCTCCTCCAACCCCCCCCACCCGCCACGAGAAGTTCAAAGTATACTTCTTTTTATAGCATTGTAGCACTGTTTCTATGACATCAAACAATTAAGCTATAGTTCATTACTGTAAAATAAAAGAGAAACATAGTGTAATTAAACTTTTTGTTGATTTGTTAATTTCATTACCAGTCAGTTATGATACATTTTTTCTGTTGGATGTAGACAATATCCATATCTGACCAAAGTGTTATGCTAGAAATAAATAAGAAAATGGCCAAAACGTCAGAACCAAAATAAAGATATCTACTTTGCACTTGAAGCAAAATCACAAAATCTTGAAAAACACAATTTGCATCCAGTCTGCGTAAATAAATTTTGTAGTTTAGTACCGTCAAGTTACACAACATGCACACAAACCATCTTGAAGACTTTGCTGGTCACAAATGATAATGGAAAGCAAAACTTAAAATTCATAACTTTGCGGGGAAGCTCATTTTTCCCCCGTTTTGCTTTAAACTCGCTTTTCATTGGTCTATGAATTTGGGCGATCGCTTTACTGCCTTGGCGGAATAAGCACACGAGCATAATAAATAAATTCAACAGGGCAGCGGAGTAGCAATTAATTTCAACTGGGAGTCCTCTCTTCTGTGCCAAGCACTGGCAGTGTTTTTTAAACTTTAAAACAATGTTAAATGAAGACCAGATGGATCTGTTGTTGTGTAACTTGGCGATATAATTCATTAAATTCTAGAAACCATTTTTCATAACTTTCTGCAGTCCGCTTTCTGCAAGTCTGATAAGAGATATGTATAAACTGTTATCGCCATTCATTCCATTCCATTATTCGGTCAAAACGTGCGCCAAGGTTAGGAACGGTTAGAAAAACACAATCTGCGTCCGGAACTGCATGAAAAATAGTTTGATCAATATTTCAATAAGAACTGTATATATTAATATTAATATAATTGATCAAATTCCAAAGACCATTTGTCATAATTTTGCAAGTCCAATAATAGGAGATATGGGATGTCATCATTTGGTTCCCGTCATTTGACCGACCCTGATTTACGGTCAGCAGGTAGAGTTGGAGAGTCGGAAAGCTTTTCCGCTGCTTTGCTGGATTTCCACTGTCGACCTCTGCACGCTCTGTGTTTACAAGTTTTCAAATCGAAGTAGCGAGCCACATGCTAATGGAGAGTAAACCGAAAACCAGTTTATCCACGGTTTCTCAATTTCTTAATTCGGATCAGTCCACACGACAGATTCCCTTTCAACAAGATGTAGCTGCTTCTTAAAAGAAAAATATTTTCAACCGAATGACCGAACGACCCCCACTTTTTAAAGTAGAAATGACGGGAACCAAACATAATTTTTTGCGATTTGCCTTAGTCCAAAAAAGCACAATTCCATCCAGTCTTTATCAAATTTAGACAGTAGCTGTACTTTTGTAAACTTTATCAAATTCCAATAACATTATAACACCATCAATCCCACCTAGAGGCAAACAAGAAAAATATGTTTTTATTGCAAAAACTAATAAAAAGCAGCAATAAAAAGTATCAGAAAATTCAACATAAACAAAAACTTGAGCAAACGGCTTTAACCTTCAAAAGATGTATAAAAAAGAATCCCCTTGATGAAAATCATGTGTTTGATTTGCCGAGTTAAAAAAATAAATGACAGAAATTGAAGCTTGCCACAGATTTACACTGGAAATACTTTGGTACAACACTGACTTATCACATCTAACTTATCGCTTGAGCCGCCATCTTGAAACACCACATTATGATCTGTAAAAACAACGCACGCTAAAAGTACCCAAAAAGTTAACCCGATCGGAAGAAAGTTTAGAAGTCAAAGTGAGATCGGGAAATCGGATTTTTTTTTTGTCGTCTTATCATGATGATGATGATGGAAGAACCGAATTTTACGGATTTGAATGCTCAGCTTAGGCTGACCAAAGAGCTATTTATAATCTTACAGAAGAAATTTCTTATAACTTTACTAATGAAAACAATGTTTTCCATTTTTTTAAATTGTCATTCACCAATGTTTTACAGACCCTCTTGATAATTAAAAGTTTTTAATCGTTAACAATAAATGCAGCAGCAGAATTATTGGCTAAAAAGTAATCCAATTTTCACGAATTTGTAATTAAAAAAGTGTAATTTCATATCAAATTTTAATGTCAGGGACAGAGATAGAACAAGGCTTTTTCAAATGTGCGTTATCCAGCTCCGCTATAACATATCCCTGGATAAATCAACGCAACGAACGGGCTTTGACACACAACCTGCAGTAAACATGTGGGCCTGCATGATCTGCATTTTCTAGAATCCAGGCTAAAATGTCTCTATAACGAAACATCGTGAAATCTTTGTTGTTGAGCAAAGTAGATATAACATCTACTTTGCTACCCTTACTACCCTTATCTTGCAGAGAAAAGCCTGTTCGTCGCGTTGATTTGTCTTCGATACTTAACCTCCTTATTTTCAAACCTCTAATTCTAAGACCTTTAATTTCGCGCACCTCCTAAAATTTCCGTGTCGTGTACGCTTTAATTTTCGCGCGCCTTTGATTTTATCATTTTATCAAAGTAGTGTCATTCTTTCAAATTTTAAAATAAAAAAAGACGAAAGTTAAATTCAGCAAAAACACTTTAAAGTGTCTTAAATGGTTTGACTAAACAAAACGATAGGAGAAAGCAAAAAAAGAGATAGAAAGGATAGAAATTAATGTTATTTCATTTGACTTTCTTGTCTCCAAAAGTTTGGTTCTTCTTGCTGGAGACAACAATCTATCTCGGAATCAGATATGAAATGCTCTTATCTAAATTGGAGAAAAACAATACACACATACTATAATAGGAGAAATTTTAGCGAATCACCATTTCAGAAAATTTAGCGTGGATTAATTTTCGATTTGCTGTCTTTTAGTGAGACTGATTTTCGCGAAAATGGCATCACCTTGCTAAAGCGCTAAAATTTTGTTCGAACATACTCAGTGAAAATTCCATGCACTTTTCTGTGGCCGTTATACGGCCAGAAAACTCAATTTTAAATTGAGTTTTGAAACTCAATATTTGAAGAAAAAATTTTTTTTGAGTCATAAAAAGTCAGAAAAATATCGACAGTAAACTATAGTAAACAATAGTCAAAGTTATTTACTCTATAATCAAAGGTAAGCTCAATTTCTCTCATTCTTTATATCTTTCAACAATATAATATCTTTTCTTCTCTCTTTGTGTGTTTTTCTCTCTTGCCATTCTTTTGACGAAATCAACATCAAAACATTCGAATCGAAGGCTCATTAGAAAAACATCAAAACATTTGTGTTTTTAGGGCCATTCTTTTTATTGTTGCCTACAGTTTTATTTTTTATTCTATTGTAGAGTAGAATTATTAACCGTTTCATTGATTTACGAAGAAGGCCGCTAGAAATATGTCCCAATTTTTTGATCAATTTTTCCTTTATATTCACTTTTAAAACTCCAGATTTGTTAGAATAATATCGAGTGGAAAGTACATTCCACAATGTTTGCTCCTTTTTTACTTTGAAATCTTACTTTAATAAATAAAGCTTTGTTTCTTTTGTTCTTGAAGCATTTCTTTTGTTCTTCAAGCATTTCTTTCCATCAGGGGCCGTAAGCTTTAAAAAAGACCTGTTTTAACCAGTCTAGAAGGGCTTATTTTCAAAAATTTTCTCCCTCCTTAGACACTAATTAAGGGACACTAAACTACAGCCCTATCATCCTAACACCTACCACTTTCAAAGTGGAACCGCAGCCCCTATCCATGCGTGGTTAAAGTGTATTCTATTATAGTTACTAGTAAACGATAATTTTGTTTATGTTACGAAAGAAAAGTAATTATTTTTGTTGCATTTTAATTCTTGATATCATTAATAAACTCTTAACTAGGAGTCCATTAGGGGGGGGTCTCAGATAATAGCAATGGCATGGCTGAAACTCAATTTCTAAATAAAAAAACAGCCAGTGGGAAAAGTGCTTGGAATTTTGCCTGATACTATTCCTTATAGTGTTACATAGAAGCCCCTCTGTCTGTCACATTTTGTCTGATAATACTGGATAATAGAGGATTTTTTCCCGTCGCAATTCAATTTCTTAGTTTTTCAAGACAAGTATGGTGACGAAGAGAAGCGCGTTGATCGAGTCCGCCGCCGCAACCCTTGTCCCGCAAAATCTAGTAGGACACTCAATAAGCTGTTTGAATTGAGTGTTCTTGTTTACATTTCACTGCCGTTCCTCGACCCCCCTTAACGTATCGTAACATCGCAACAGCCGAAGCTATAATTAGCGAACACCGACGGGAAATTTGAGCAATCCGCCTTGAATGTCACTGATACTGGAACGAGGAAAATATCTGTTAACTGATCACATCTGCCAGCCTTTATCAGCCGAATTTTATTAGCGAGGTTAAGTTAAGAAGCAAGATTAATAGGGGAACGACGGTGATATGGAAATCGCGAACCAGCCAAACAGCCATCGTAGATTTTGCGGGCAACGTGACAGACAGTCGTCTTTTCTTCGATTCATATCATCCCGTTTTAACGCTTCAAATGTTGAACGAGAATCAACGTTAATCAACAGAATCAATTAGTCGAACCAGTCGAATGCATAAGCCAATCGAACGTAGTCGAATCAATCGAACGCAATCGAATCAATCGAGACAATCGCGGTAATATTCGATTGGCATTCAATTGCGTTCGGCAATCGAATTTCAATCATTCGATTGCGTTCGATTGCCTTCAATTGATTCGGCGTTCGATTCGTTCGATTGACATCGTCTGGTTAAGATTGCCACTTTCTCATACTAAGATTATTCCAATACCATTTTTCATGCCCATTTTGTTTGGAAAATGACCAGGACTCCGGGTAGTTTAAAAATGGGCTTCAGAAAGTTAGACAGTTAAACAGTTTTTATAGGACCCTGCCAACGCACCAGACTGTCCGGTGGCAAAAAGTATCCTTTCACTACATCGGACTCAATAAGTCCGGTGTTGCATACAGGGAATTTTGGACGCCGGACATTTATGAAACAAAAAATTAAAAAACACGGGATGCACAGGACTGGTCATGTTTGGTGTTTTGATTGTCCGGTGGAAAAAAATATCCTTCTCCGACACCGGACATCCAACTTCCTTAAGTCCGGTGTAGAGATTGTCCGGTGGTAAAAAAAATTCCGGTGCGTCGGCAGGGTCCTGTTTTTATCTATGTAAACACAAGATAGATTTTCCTACCCTTAAGAAGAGAAAAACCCTTTCCTATCTAATTCTGATTATCCTGGACCTGGGGGAAATAACAAAAAAATCTCAAAAAAGTCAGTGGAGTGGAATCTTAGTGCGGAAATAGGAATGTTATTGTGGTCCTGTTATCATAGTCATGCAGTTACATCAATATGTCCAAATCTCGCAACCTCTTTACCTAAAGGAAAGATCGAAATTAGAGTTTTTTAGCGTTCCGAAAAAAACGCATAGCTGAAATTTTTTCATCTTCACAGGATTATCAGGATCAATTGTCGACAACAAAATACATCTTTTGGTGTTTGGGTTTGTTTCTGACGTTTTTCCTTCAAAGAATATTGATTACTTTCCTTTTCCCCGTATTCCAAATGATAAACTATGTCGTTCTGTAAGTGTTTATTTTCTGAGAGATACAAATAGTGTATTGAATATTGTTAACGTATTTATTTAAGTATTTTTGAGCGCAAATTTAAATATATGGTTAGAGAAAAAACAAATGATAGCAGTTCAGTTTTTTCCTCAAACCCCCAGGAAAAGTTTTTTGCCGACTTAGCTATTTTACAAATCTCGGAAAAGAATTCCCATAGGAGTTCCAATACATAACCCGATTGTTTAATTTCGGAACGGCTTTCAAGAAAGTCATAATGGCAGATAATTTTAAAAGTTTCTGAGGAAATGTGTGTAATTTATCGATGTTGATGGCTTGTTGATTCTTTAAAGAAAAAAGGTAACAGGTATAGCTTTTTCTAATTCTGGAATATTGAGGTTTTAGCTACACTGATGTGGCTTTCAGCCTTGCACTCCATCACAGAGCCTATTTGAGATATTTTACTAACTCGCCCAGAGTAAAATTTTAAACCTTTATTATTTGAATGCATGCCTTTTTAATACTCAAATATAAAAAAATTAAAAAATTTTAACTTGGTCATTAGTCAAAAAAGTCATTGAAATTGATTAGCCTCTGCGATGGAGTGCAAGGCTGAAAGCCACATGAATATGGTTCATCCTATAAAAGGAAGTTCATTCTATGGTGGCCTATCTTGAAGTGAAGGTGGTTGAACAAAATGTTTTTGGCATATTGATGTAACTGTCATACAAGTCAGAAAAATCAGTGGATCTCATAATCAGTCTTGCCAACTTGAGTTGTTAATTTTGTGTCAGAAAAATTGGAAAATTAGATAATCTCAAAATTTGAAAAAGCAATAGACCAGACAGTACTAATCGATAAATTCTATTGTCGAAGTATTTGATAATGATCGAAGTATAATCGAACAACCATTTATCGGTTAACAATCGAATGTTTAGTACCAAAATTTCAAAAAATTGTGAGTATTCGATCACTTTCTTAACAACCCTCGAAGACTCAATAATCATTCGAGTACTTTGATTGTTATTGTTTACTTTCGATAACTTTGATAACTTCGATAACCAATTACTATGATATATCTTTAAGAAAAACGTGAATCGCGTGTTTTAATTGGCCGAAGTAAACTTAGTTTCAGATTATTTTGTTGCGCTGCTACTGGAAACATATTTGATAAAATCGAAGGCTGGAAAGTACTCAATATAATCGTAGGTATTCAATATGATCAAAGGTAATCGAAAAGTAATTGAAATGATTGAATAAATTGAAAATGGTCAAAGAGAATGTCAATATTAAGTAATTTTGAGATGATTTTCCCAAAAGCCCCTAGGAAAATGAAGGTTTTAGCACCTTTTCAGGAAAATTTCATAAAATGGGGGGGGGGGAGTCATTATAAAATTCAAGCACAAAAGAGTACTTTAACTGAATTGATTGTAGTAAGTCATAGAATGTTTTTCATCTTCTTACTTTTAGGTAGTAAACCATTGAGCAGAAAAAGTGGAAGAAATAATAAAGGAACATCCTGGAATAATAAGCGAGAACTTTCAACAAAGGCTTCAAAGAAAAATGGTTCCAAATTCGATCCAGAGGTAATATTTTATAATACCTTGACATGGCTCCGACTGGGGTTCTAGGTCCCCCCGCTAAATTTAGGTCCCCCCTAAGAACAAGGCCCCCCCTAAGAACAAGCCCCCCCCAGCCTGATAAAATTTTAGGTCCCAGTATAATAGGGGAAAAATTTTTGATGAATAATTTTTTTTCAATGTGAATTTTTACCATTTAGTCAATGAAAACACAAGTAAATAAACAGTAAAGTAAACTAGTAGTAACTTAACATTATACAACTTATGCACCCTTGAGTTCTTAAAATTGCCCTCTGAAATAGTGCCAAGAGGCAGTTTCCAAGATTAATTTTCCCTGACTTTTGGTTAAAAATCCACCCTTTTCCCCTGACAATTATCATGATTATTTGGAGGACCCACCATGGTTGGGTCCGACAAGAAAAATTTTGAAAAGAGGAGATTCCTATATTGGCTAAAAATCATCAAATTCAAGGCATTCTGGAAAAAATTCCCTGACTTTTCCAGGTTTTGCCTGACTTTTTCTAAAAGCAGTCCTTTTTCCAGGTTTTCCAGGTTTTCCCTGACCGCTGGGAACCCTGCAAGGATTTCCAAAGCTCTATTTACATGTGTGTGCATTTCTAAGGATCAGATCACACTTCGCATGAAGACATAAAGGTTTTTTAGAGAAATTAAAAACAGTAAAGAAAAATATTTAGGAAGTGTTATTTAGCCCCCAGAGTTACATAAAATTATGCAGGTCCCCCCAAGATAGAGCTCCCCCCGCCTGTCAGGAAAAACAAACAGCTCCCACCTCTTATATGGCAAATTTGAGGTGTAGCTCCCCGCGCTCAGGCGGGGGGGGGGGTGCGAGCCATGCTTGATCACTTTTCAGTTTCGGAAATTGATACATGCACATCCATTTTGGTCAAGTTTTATTTTACTAAGCAACATACAGACATAATAGTAATCACTACCGTAAAATTGGGTAACTTGCATCACTGTCGGAGGGAAACTTATATATACCTATCAAATGCCTTACCAAACAAAGCAGCAAAATTTCAAAACAAATATAACAATGCAAGAACTACACAGCTTCACTTGCAGCTCTACTCTACCATTTTAGAATCAAATTTAATAATGATATTAAACATAGTTATGCATGACATCACTTTTATGATTAGGAGATATACATTTTACAATCAGTAAATCTTGTAAATCAGATTTGTTTTGATTTAACTTTGTATTTTAATGACTAGCCAGGTCATTCATTTGAGGCTATGCATGTTAGCCTCCAATGATGCAATTTATCTGATCTCACGGTAGAGGATACTTAAGAATTTCTGTTGAACTATCTTGTGAACTTTTGTTTCAGGACAAACCATTCCAAAAGAATAGCTTTCAATCAGCAGAAAGTTTGTTGAATTTTCATTACATGCCCTTGAGAACTCACAACACAATTTCTGGTCGCACAAGTTCTTCATATCATGGCTATAGAAGAAAACGAACGACCACATTCAACAAGGAAGCATTTTTACAAGCGAAGTAAGTTTATTGAAATATTTAAGCCTGACACTTGATGTAAAAGAGTCAAATTTTGTCCCTTCAATTTTGGCAATAAGGTGGAGAATACAGTAAAATTCTCCATGGTCACAAAATTTATCACCTCAAGTCAAAAGTCAAGTTTTCTTTCTTTTCAACTGTGATCCAAAATCTTTAAACTCTAAAAAATTTGGAAAAAAATAACAAAAGCACTGAAAAATATTGCAGATCCTTTCAAACGGGAAGGGTCAAAGCAAAATTTCTGCCTCATTATGCATTATGTTTGCTTTAAATACATTGAGATTTTAGGTTAATCTTTGCTCTTTCACATAGAGAAAATTTTTTTGACCTGTTAAATTTAAGAAATATCAATAATTTCTTCTTTTTTAAGATTTTCTTTTTATTATATAAATGAGGCACACCTCTAAGATTGAGAAAGTACAAGAAATAATTTCTCAAAATTTGTGCTTGTGCGGCACAGCAGGAGGGAACACAAAAAAGTTAACACAAAAGTACTCAGTACAAAAACAAATCTTCTATCAAATAATTTGTTTCCTGGATGGGCTAAAAATGAAACAATAGTAAATGTAAATTGATTATCATCAAATGCAATGTTTGGAGAGCTTCTTTAGTTTCATTAGGTAGTTATTGACTTATCAAAAATTTAACGAGCAACTTTTGCTTTTTCCAACTTTAGTTGCCAATTTGTTGTTGATTATGATGTTGAAAAATACTCAATTCATTCAGCGGACCCTGATGTTTTGGTTGATTGGAATGCTATTCAATTGGTGGTAAGTTGTATATTTAGAAAATATCTTAAAGGTGAATTATCCTCCCAATCTTACAAATGTCTCAATTCCCTTATAATATGATTTAAAAGGGACATCCGTGATAATAAATGAAGGCATCAGACTTTTTGCAATTTTTAAAAATCTTTGTTCATCTTGTCTTCCTACATTCCTATTGTATTTGAAATGTCTTAATCTGGAAGCTATAGTTTTTTGTATTTTATTTACATGTTTTGTAAACATACCTTTTTGAAAACAGTGTCTCGGGATCTCAATCTGTTTGTGCA
Organism: Clytia hemisphaerica; assembly: GCF_902728285.1. Classification (NCBI taxonomy): domain Eukaryota; kingdom Metazoa; phylum Cnidaria; class Hydrozoa; order Leptothecata; family Clytiidae; genus Clytia; species Clytia hemisphaerica. The sequence continues at coordinate 377,442 of NW_027103650.1, read as the reverse complement.
ATTTTTTAGTATTTTCCAATGCATGAAGAACCAAGTTGTCCCATCTGCTTGTATCCGCCAACAGCAGCCAAAATGACAAGATGTGGACATGTTTATTGCTGGTCTTGTATACTCCACTACCTATCACTTGTAAGATATTTTGAACAACCAGAGGGACTCGTTCATCTAATTTGTTAACTGAGAATTTCCTTACAGTGGAAAAAAAAAACAACTAAAGAAGAAAATTTCACATTTCTGGCATTTGTTTTTATGCTTTTAGTGCATTCTAACAAAATTTTACTTCACAAACGGAATTTAAATCAAGATTCTACCACCCAAAGCGTTACTGTGTTTTTATGAATTGAATACTGATAATCTTTTATTTTCATTCAGAGTGAAAAATCGTGGAACAAATGCCCAATATGTCATGAAGCTGTACATGAAAAAGACTTGAAAAGGTGAATTTCTTCAAAATTTCTTAGTATTTGCTTAGATTCTTATAAAGTCTTTTCAAATATTTTCAATACTTTGTTTGAAATACTCTAATTGCAACAGATTGCAACACTGTGGTCATTCATTAACTTTTAGCGTGGTACCAGTTGTCCAGAACAAGTTTTCAAGGAATGGCACCATCAAAATGAAACTCATGAGACGACCAAAGGTAAAATCTTTAAATATAAATGCTGTGCTGAAAAGAGCTTTATAATATCTGCCAAAAATACTTTAATTATAAAATGTCCTCAGGAATATTTTGCCCCAAAATCCTTACACTATAAAAAGACATGCTCGTGATGTTTCGTGTGTTATCCAACCCAATCACCTTCAAATTGAACTTCATTTGATTTCTTAAATGTCTGTTTTGAAAAGTAGGGGAGAAAATAGGGTATGCCTTTAACACTTGCATTTTGTTTGGTTTTCAGAACTCATTGATGACATACAATATGGAAAATGAAGAATCAAATATTGAAGAAAACGAATTCTCTATCTGGAAAGGTATGTATATTCAGTACAGTCACTTGGAATTTTTTTGAACAGATTGATTTGTTCTTTTTAATAATTTCGACATTTTAAACATCGTAGAACAACTTCCATCCATTGTGTCATAGAAATTTTGATTACTTTGAATGTTCTTTCAGTGTTCAAGGTAAGGAAAAATTGATGCCAGACCAGACAGAAAGAAAACTCTCATACAAAACTTTTAATCTAGGTTTATTTTCTTTGTTTAGGTGAGATACCATCTTTCAAGTTAACTCTGGCAACACAGGACATGATGATTGATAATCTGTTGAATCGTGAACGAATTGAACTTCTTGCCCAATTAAGTGAAGCTAAGCAAGAACAGGTAAACACTAACAAATAGAGAAGCTTGGCTTACATAAAATCTGACGCCTGTTTAACAGTGTGGATGGAGTTTAAATGCTAAAGATGTTTGCAACAATATTAAAATACAACACACATGGTTCCTTGTCCCCATATTATTGAATTTAAAGCCCTTTATTTTCACTGTTGTGAAATTTTGTAATTTCCTTTATCCAAATTTCAGTCTGGTGAAGAAACATTCATTGAAATGGCGATATCAAAAGTCGAGGTAAGATTTTTAAACATACACCATCTTCCAGCATCTTTTAATTTTGACATTATACTTCACTCGGTGTATAAAATTTAAATCTTATACTTTGATTGTTTTGGTTTTATTTGTAACCAGTTGCAGTTGTAATGCAGCTCTTCAATTTTGAATTCAAACCAAATGTTTTTTAAGCCAAAGAAGTTTTCTTAAGGTATTTTTTATGGCGAGGCTAGTTTTTGTCACGAATGCCTTAATTAAGGCGTACAGATTTTTGCGAGCAGAAACTTTTGCGATTTGTGCAAAGTTTGGCAATTTTCGCGAAAGTAAATGTCTTTAAAAATTCTAGGAAGGGCCATTCGCGAAAGTTTATGCTCGCGAAAAATTCTTGACAAAAAAGAAAATCTGCAAAACTTCAAACTTTGAATAAAAACTTTTTAGCCTGCTAAAAGAGTAATAAGTCAAAGAACAAATGTTTCAAGCCAATTCAAGAAGTATTTGTCCCTCTAAGTCATTTTTTCATGTGAAAATTCTCAATTTTACGTCTTGATTCGCGAAAGTTTATGCTCGCGAAAAATATTTTTCCGTTAAATTCGTGAAAGTAAAAATGTCGTGAATTTTGCGACTTCTCGTCCTCGCGAAAGTTTGTATGGCTAAAGTCAGATTCGTTTTAAAATTTCTCATATTTTAGACCAAAATCCAAGAATCACGACTTGAACAAGGCAAAAAACTGGCCAAGATTGAACAAGTTGCTCACCAGGGAGCATCTTATCCTGGGAGATACGAAGGAGAAAGCAACCTTGCCAACTTGCTCGCATCTCAGGTATCTCAGGGCCTCCTTTTACTACCTTGGTTAAGAGCCAGTTAACCTGTCTAAAAAGAATAACATGACACCCTCTATTTAGCCACAGTTCTCACTGAAACATCTGGCATGTAACAATTTTATGGGATTGCATAGCTCAAATTACATGTTTTTATAAGCGTACAAAAATCCAAAAACTGTCTCTGAGATGCTTAGATCGAGAGATTGACAAGGCTGATAACTGATTGGGGGATGCCTATATTTCATGGGCAAAAATACCAGACAAAAACAGCTGTAATCAGAAAATTCAGGCTCATGTAATTTAATATATGCTTAAATGTTTTCCATAAACCTAGATATGCTTAAAAGTGTAATGCTTACAGTATAAAAAACATGTACGTCATTTTTCAGTTTGATTTAAATACAAATTAGTTCTTTGAAACTTGCCTTACAAAGTAATAAATATTACTAATGATCTTGTAAATGATTTCAGGTTCCAAATCAAAGAAAATTGGATGCTTTTTCTGATGATGAGCAGGCTGACGAAAAGGAATTTGTAATTGAAAAGGAAACTGAAATACCTGAAAGTCTTCCAAGCCCATCTCCTGTCAAGTCAGAAGCCAGTGCGCCAGAAGAAGATTCAGAGAGCATTGACGATGATGAAAGAAAGTCTCGAAATTCTGCATCTTCAAGCACAGATGGAAGTGTGGAGGGACAATCTGATCTAGCAACGTACCCGAAGAATAACGATTATTATTATTTCTATCAAGGTATGTTTGTGGAAACGCTACTGAAAATTTTATTTCTACTCCAGTTTATTTATCTTCCAATGATAAGCTGTACTTTTGTTAAAATCTAAGGGCCCGTCTAACGGGTAGACTTAGGTTTCGTTTCCTTGCACTGAAAACATTTGACTTTCAGATCAACCCCTCTTCATAGGATGATTTCAAAATTTTCTCTTCCCTTTGTGCGTATTTGTTGTGAAAGCCAGACTCACAACATTTTGTTCGTATGGTGTCACTCATTGCTAAAAACTTTTCTTTCTTGCTTTCCAGCTGAGGATGGTCAGAATATTTTCATCAATTCACTTAACGCACGATGTCTTATCGAAGAATATGGCAGTCTTGAAAACTCACCAAAGAGAATTATTGGACAAATCCTGGATTTCGAATCTCACACAATGACTCGAGTATGGTGACTTTCTCTATTATTTTGATTATAATGTTCTAACACTAAAATTGATCCCAGAGCTCTTTTTGAGTCTTTCGAGCCATTTCGCTTATTAAATAGGGGAAATAATTTTAGCTACTATCCTAAAAGATCTTGCTTTCAGCCCCGATTCTTCCTTGATTTGATTTTCCTTGAACACCTTGAACAAGTAGAAGTTCGATCACGTTAGTTTCTAGCTTGACTTTTTCTTTTTATAGGAGCTTCGAAAACGATACCGTTATTTGAGTCATCTTCCGGTCTCTTGTGAATTTGTGATTTGCGAGTTGATGCTTCGCCCGCCTGTCCTCTCAAAGCAAACCATACATAACTTCATGGGTGAATTCAAGAAGAGAAGGACTGCCCGTTTCAAAAAAGTAGAAGAACAACGCAAGCACGATATGCGTGCCAATGCGGAGTTGAGTCGAGAAGCAGGTACGATAATTGGTGTTTTTAGGTTGCGTGTTTTTCCTGATGAAATTTTTGGGACTTCTTCATTTCGAACATTCGCTTTTTTGAAATCTTAACATAACCTTCTACCGTCGGTTTGAGTAAGATTTCACTTGCTGGACTAAAATTTCACTATCGCGGAAAAGACGAAAAGTCCCGGTAATTGAAAAATGACCAAACTCGACACAAGCTATTCTGCGTACCTCTATCTTCAGCCGCCTATACTAGAAATGAGAGCGGAAAATCCTTGAAAAGTCAGCGGAAGCTTATTGTGGGAAGTGTAATCTTACCCGTAACGACAGTAACACATTCAAGCTTTATTAAGCGACCTTTGGTAAAATTTAGGGAATTCTTGAGCTTGTAATTCGAAGCTTTACTTCTCTGCACTTATTATTAACTTCGACACCATGTTTTAGTATATTTCTCGATTCTCATCCAGGTTTTCGTGTGTACAATGATTACACTGAGGACATTCAAATTGATCTATCCGATCTTACTGATTTCCCGTCCAATCTGTCACCGGACGAACCTCTCATTGCGAGCGCATCTGTTGCTACCAGCAACAACAATTACATCGAACAGTTTCCACCCACCAACGCTGGGATGGATGTCGACAGTGAGAGTGCTTCCTTTGCACAGAAGTTGAGAGTAGCTAACTTGTCTCCGCCATCTACTACAAAGACTTGCTGGGGAACAGCTTCACCCAGCAATAAAGGTAATTTAATTGATATATTTTCTATTCGCTGAGACAAGAAAAGAAAAGACAACTATTGTCCAGCTTGCTGCTGGCCGTTTTATGCAACTTCGGTGACAATCTCCACGCAACTATTGCCATTTCCCTTAAACGTTTTGTCAAAAACATCATCAAAAACATCTTGGTCTCATACTTGATCAAAAGCTGGCCTTTGACCGTCACCTTGATGAAAAAATAAAAAAAGCTAATCAAGGTATTGGTCTTATTCGAAGACTTCGTAAGTTTCTACCCAGGGAATCTCTTGTCACTATATACAAAACCTATGTTAGACCACACCTAGATTATGGAGATATCGTATATGATCGTCCTGGTAATTCTACATTTTCTGAAAAACTCGAGTCTGTTCAATATGATGCCTGTCTTGCAATTACTGGATGCTTCAGAGGAACATCCAGAGAAAAAATATACCTTGAGCTAGGCTTTGAAAGCCTGGCAGACAGACGGTTAATTAGAAGACTCGTATTTTTTTATAAAACAATCAATGGCTTTGCTCCTGCTTATCTTACGAATATTCTTCCTCCCCAGAGAGGAGAGGAAGAACGCAATGCAGGGCGAAGGATAAAACCACCACTCGAGGCACCTTTCTGTAGAACCGGGCGTTATAGTGCCTCTTTCTTTCCTTTTTGCATAAATGAATGGAATAACCTCGGAGATCATATACGAAATCTTCCCACTATTAAGTCTTTCAAGCAAGCAATTCTCCGATTTCTCAGACCCAGTGCTAACTCAATTTTCAGAGCTAGTGACAACGATGGTGTTGTTCTCCTTAACCGATTAAGGGTTGGTTTCAGTCATCTTCGTGAGCATAAGTTCAGGCATAATTTTGCAGACACAGTTGACCCCTTCTGCAACTGTCGACAAAATTCAGTAGAAACAACACAGCATTTTTTGATGCATTGCTCTGATTACTCTAATGACAGACTTGTGATGTTTGACAGCCTTCTTCAACTTGACATAACCTTATTTCCATTTAATCCCAAAACATTGTGTAGAATACTTCTTTATGGCGACCCCGATTTTAGCATTGTCCAAAATCACGATATATTGAGTATAACAATAAAATTTATCCGTGACACAAGCCGTTTTGGGGGACCGTTATTTTAGTCTTTTACTCTAACTGCTCTCCAAGCTCTTTTTGTTTTTGTTTTTGTTTTTTATTTTTTGTTAGTATTTATCCTCTGTAGTAAGTTTTTTTTTCTCCATGCATTTATCAATTGATTTATTAATTTATTGTTAGCTTAGTTTGGGTTCCTTCCTCCTGGCGGTATGATCTGGTGGTCCTTTTGCGGGAGGTTAGGAACCCTTAGTTTTGTACTATTTGTTCGTGTTTCATATACTATAGATAAAAAAAAAAAAAAAAAAAAATGTTTGTTTAATATAATAAATTTATTCCGTGCAATTTTCGGCTCTTTTTCAATTGATCATATCATTATTTTGTATAACTGTTCTATTTCACATTGTCCTTTCTTTCATATTTGATTGAAATTTCTCCCCTCTTTCTTATAGTTGGGACTGGTATTTACACTCGTGACTTGAAACAAATGTCATCTACTGCTTCAAGAAACGGCCCCAGTGGAAATGATGACGAGGACGGCCCGGATCTTGTTGCACCATCTTTGAAAGAAATGTTTACGGCTGCTATGGTGATGCAATCAACGAGTGTGGCTGGAACAGATGAGAAGAAGTCTTCTTCCAGCAAGAAGGGAAAGAAAGGCAAAGGTGGAGGCAAAGGAACTTTGTTGTTTGCAACTGGTGCTCAACGCAAATATTGAAACTGTGTTTTTTGTTTGTTCAACTTTTATTGAAAAAAACTTTGAAACTCTTGGCAACTTTGATGGTTTTTCGAATTTTCTACGCCTCATGCCTCATCGAGAAATGTTCCGAAAATGTCGAGTGAATAGATTGAATGAATTATAAGTTCACGTCGTTTTCCAGAAGAAAGAGTTGTATCATATTGTACGTTATCGAATGCGCCTAGACTTATATGGTGCTATGATTCGATTTCAGGAGTTGTTTTTAGAGACTTTGGCATGACGTTCGATCAAGTCACATTTGATTCGAGAATGAATCGGTGAGATGGACAGTCATCACATTTTAAAAAACACTATATAGTTACAGTTGACGCTCTCTTATTCCACGTTCTACTATTCGATAGGCTCCCTTATTCGATAGGCTCCCTTATTCGATAGGCTCCCTTATTCGATAGGCTCCCTTATTCGATAGGCTCCCTTATTCGATAGGCTCCCTTATTCGATGAAATTTAAAGTCCCGTCAACAAAAAACTATCATAAACGACGCTCTCTTATTCGATAGGCTCCCTTATTCGATAGGCTCCCTTATTCGATGAAATTTAAAGTCCCGTCAACAAAAAACTATCATAAACGACGCTCTCTTATTCGATAGGCTCCCTTATTCGATAGGCTCCCTTATTCGATGAAATTTAAAGTCCCGTCAACAAAAAACTATTAGTTCGAGAGCTGTCGGCCTTTTTATTAGGTCATAAGCCTCAGAATTTTAACCATCCTCAACGTGTTCGCCGTATCGAAAACTGTCAAAAAAGTTTTGTCAGATCGAACACTAGCGGTCTCTTTGATCTCCACGAGCCCAAAAAAGAGGTCAAAAAAGGGCTTAAATTTAGGTCATGAGCCTCATGGCTAAAATTTTACAGGTGATTAATACAACCCTTAAGGACAATGAAAATCGAAAATCTAACCAAAAAATCCGGTTTCTTGACCTGGTCAGATGCCCAAAAAAGAGGTCAAAAAAGGGCCTAAATTTAGGTCATGAGCCTCATGGCTGAAATTTTAAAGGTGATAAGTACAACCCTTAGGGACAATGAAAATCGAAAATCTAACCAAGAAATCCGGTTCCTTGACCTAGTCAGATGCCCCTGAAGTTGAAAAATTTGAGAATTTTCGGGGGGTCGAAAATGACCCCCCTCTTAGACAAAACTTTCTATAGCGTTTGATCTACTAAATATTTAGCGATGAAATTTGGACAGTGTGTCCATAACATCCAATTACACTTTGTGGGAAAGTTTATGTCATTTTCGATGACGTCATTGTGTCGTGATGTCATCATCAGTTGCTCAAAATGGCCAAAAGGGGAGTCATTTTAAGTTCATCTTATTTTTTACTCATTTTTTCATAACAGATAACACTTTTTCGTTTTCAAGTGTGTCCATAACATCCAATTAAACTTTGTGGGAAATTTATGTCATTATTTGATGACGTCATTGTGTCGTAATGTCATCATCAGTTGCTCAAAATGGCCAAAAGGGGAGTCATTTTAAGTTCATCTTACTTTTTACTCATTTTTTCATAACAGATAACACTTTTTCGTTTTCAAGTGTGTCCATAACATCCAATTAAACTTTGTGGGAAATTTATGTCATTATTTGATGACGTCATTGTGTCGTAATGTCATTATCAGTTGCTCAAAATAGCCAAAATGGGGACTCCTTTTAAGTTTTTCTTACTTTTACTTATTTTATCTTTTCCATTCTCCTGAAATCTTTGAAGTTATAAAGAACAGGTTGTTTACATCGTTAGATACGGATACTTTACGGAACAGATCATAAATTAAAGTTTCAGAATTTCACGGGTTAAGACCTATGATCGTGAGAGCTTCTTATCATTAAGGTATCTGTAAATCTTAGTCGTACAATGAAACAATTTATTATGATGTGCACAGTAATTTTTACCTACAAGTTACCGTAAGCTCAGCTAAAAATTAGACTTGAAAAATCAGACTCGAAGCCATTCCCTTAGCTCGCTCTTTTGTGATTCTGATAGCGCTCACGATTGTACCAACGTCTGTCGTTAATAAGTGATTAAATTAAGATTACTTTAATTTACTTCAATTGGAGGCCCGAAGGGCAAGTAAGAAATCTCTTAGGTGGGAAAATGAAGCCACAAATTTCAAATCTCAAGCGCGTGACCCGCGACAGACAAACGCTGGGTTGATCCCGACAAACTACAGCGTAGATCTTAAGGCGATCTAATGGCGATATAATGGTGATCTGTCATCACAGTGTAAAATTCATACACCATGATATTCACGGCAAGTTCTTCTAGTTACATTAAGATATAAAAGGTGTATTGTGGGAGATTAACAACCCTGTCTAACAGTCCCAGTGGAACATTTTCAAAAAGGGGGAATAAAAAGTTCTCTATCGAAAGCCCGACAAGGATAGAAATTCTATTATTCTCAGCTAAATCCGTTGGGGATGGTTTAGGTGACGAATTTTTACATTGACTTTCGAATGAGGTTGTATTCAAAAGTCAAAAACTGGTAAAACTTTGTTTGATCGTCAATTTTTAAGTGTCTTAATAATTAGTTCCTCTGGAACCCTGTGTACTAGCCAAATTTGTCCAATTTGTCTCTCCAAATCCATATAACTTAGCTAAAACAGCAGCTTCAATGTAATGTTACTATAAATCCTCGATTTGATGATTTTCTTTTAGCCTTATTTGCGATTTTCACAAATTTGGGCGTCATTTACGGCATAATTAGCGCAATGATATCAACTCATAGATTGGCGTACGCCTATAACTAAAAAGCTATATACTCTAGTTAGGCATTGGGTAAAATGTTGTGGGACCCGTAAATTTAGAGTCACTCCATTACACTCCACGACGACTTGAAAATGCTGTAACCCAGAGATGTATTACACCAATCCTAGTCTCATTTTCAAAACAACTCGTAATGAGGAATCTTTATAAATTGAAAGATGCTCCCATTATTTACCTTAAGTGGTTCGCAGCTCAAAATTCGGAATTTTCGCGTAATTTAATTTCACGGTTAAGATAATTTTTGTTTACAATATGGCCTATTTTCTCGTTAAAAGACCAATTTTAGTGGTGATTTTTAAATCTTGAGGATATTAGTGTTCGGCGGAATTTAATAACGTGGATTTGTCAAAAAACCGCGAAATTAAATTCTGCAAAAATTTCTTCAATTAAGTAGAGGTTCTACTTAATAATAAGGGAAGATTTCAAAATCAAAGAAAAGAAACAGGTAAGAGAAAACAAAATACTGAATCACTGATTCAAAACTCGTCTGGCGTGTAAGAGGAAACCCAGAGCACCACTTCGTCTCTCAAACAGGCTATTTTTTACAAGCCCAAAGAGATAACAGGAGAATGAAAAAGGGGTATCTAATAAAATAGGTAAAAGTAAGAAAAACTTAAAAATGAGTCCCCTTTTGGCCATTTGGAGCAACTGATGAGCGACTGATGAGCAACTGATGACGTCATATTAACACAATGACGTCATAAAAAATGACATAAATTTTCCTAAAAGTGTAATTGGATGTTATGGACACACTGGAGAATAAAAAAGGGAGCATCTGATATATAGAAAAATTGAATTAAAATGAGTAAAAAGTAAGAAAAACTAAAGATTTTGGCCATTTTGAGCAACTGATGACGACATTACGACACAATGACGTCATCAAATAATGACATAAATTTTCCCCAAAGTGTAATTGGATGTTATGGACACACTTGAAAACGAAAAAGTGTTATCTGTTATGAAAAAATGAGTAAAAAATAAGATGAACTTAAAATGACTCCCCTTTTGGCCATTTTGAGCAACTGATGACGACATTACGACACAATGGCGTCATCAAATAATGACATAAATTTCCCACAAAGTTTAATTGGATGTTATGGACACACTTGAAAACGAAAAAGTGGTATCTGTTATGAAAAAATGAGTATAAAGTAAGATGAACTTAAAATGACTCCCCTTTTGGCCATTTTGAGCAACTGATGAGCAGCCGATGACGTCATTACGACACAATGACGTCATCGAAAATGACATAAATTTTCCCCAAAGTGTAATTGGATGATATGGACACATGGAGAATGAAAAAGGGAGCATCTGATATATAAAAAAATTGAATTAAAATGAGTAAAAAGTAAGAAAAATTTAAAATTTTGGACATTTTGAGCAACTGATGACGTCATTACGACACAATGACGTCATCAAATAATGACATAAATTTCCCACAAATTTTTCAACTTCAGGGGCATCTGACCAGGTCAAGGAACCGGATTTTTTGGTTAGATTTTCGATTTTCATTGTCCCTAAGGGTTGTACTTATCACCTGTAAAATTTCAGCCATGAGGCTCATGACCTAAATTTAGGCCCTTTTTTGACCTCTTTTTTGGGCATCTGACCAGGTCAAGAAACCGGATTTTTTGGTTAGATTTTCGATTTTCATTGTCCTTAAGGGTTGTATTAATCACCTGTAAAATTTTAGCCATGAGGCTCATGACCTAAATTTAAGCCCTTTTTTGACCTCTTTTTTGGGCTCGTGGAGATCAAAGAGACCGCTAGTGTTCGATCTGACAAAACTTTTTTGACAGTTTTCGATACGGCGAACACGTTGAGGATGGTTAAAATTCTGAGGCTTATGACCTAATAAAAAGGCCGACAGCTCTCGAACTATATCATAAACGACGCTCTCTTATTCGATAGGCTCCCTTATTCGATAGGCTCCCTTATTCGATGAAATTTAAAGTCCCGTCAACAAAAAAACTATCATAAACGACGCTCTCTTATTCGATAGGCTCCCTTATTCGATAGGCTCCCTTATTCGATGAAATTTAAAGTCCCGTCAACAAAAAACTATCATAAACGACGCTCTCTTATTCGATAGGCTCCCTTATTCGATAGGCTCCCTTATTCGATGAAATTTAAAGTCCCGTCAACAAAAAACTATCATAAACGACGCTCTCTTATTCGATAGGCTCCCTTATTCGATAGGCTCCCTTATTCGATGAAATTTAAAGTCCCGTCAACAAAAACTATCATAAACGACGCTCTCTTATTCGATAGGCTCCCTTATTCGATAGGCTCCTTATTCGATGAAATTAAAGTCCCGTCAACAAAAAACTATCATAACGACGCTCTCTTATTCGATAGGCTCCCTTATTCGATAGCTCCCTTATTCGATGAAATTTAAAGTCCCGTCAACAAAAAACTATCATAAACGACGCTCTCTTATTCGATAGGCTCCCTTATTCGATAGGCTCCCTTATTCGATGAAATTTAAAGTCCCGTCAACAAAAACTATCATAAACGACGCTCTCTTATTCGATAGGCTCCCTTATTCGATAGGCTCCCTTATTCGATGAAATTTAAAGTCCCGTCAACAAAAAACTATCATAAACGACGCTCTCTTATTCGATAGGCTCCCTATTCGATAGGCTCCCTTATCGATGAAATTTAAAGTCCCGTCAACAAAAAACTATCATAAACGACGCTCTCTTATTCGATAGGCTCCCTTATTCGATAGGCTCCCTTATTCGATTAAATTTAAAGTCCCGTCAACAAGAAACTCTCATAAACGACGCTCTCTTATTCGATACGCTCCCGTATTCGATGAAAATCCAATTCCCCTTGAAGATCGAATTAGAGAGCGTCAACTGTATTTCAAAATAAAAATGACAGTTTATGTTAGATTATTATAACGAAGCTTTATTTTTTTTCAGACGTATTTCGTTTGGTTTTATCGGCTTGAGTCTATGGGGATTGATTTTTTATAATGTTTTGAAAATTCATTTATTTATACATTGTCAGATCATGGAGGTATAAAGAAAGACAGGAGAAGTATGCTATTGTAACCAAGCTCGCCCTACGATTAAAAAAGTTACGATGTATGCATGCTCATAATCTCATATCGTGCATTTTTAATGAGCTCTTTTATCCATAGGTTAAATCTTATTGGCTCATTTAAGCTTTAGAAATTAGATGAGACGAGATTCATTGTTTCTGACATCAGTGTAAGAAAATATTTGGACTAAAAAAAGGCCTGTAAACTTGGCAATCCTTCATCAAATGATAAGATTTTTCGATCAATGTTTTCTTTCAGGTGAACTCTATTGCTTGATACTTTCCTCCAAAATTCTCCAGCGACTTTATGTCTACAAATTGAGTCTGAAATCGTGTGTGCTTATAAAGAACTTTTCATTTTCTGGCTTGAGAAAATATCTTTCCAAAACAAAATTGAACGGATAGCGAAATGGAACATAAATTTGTTTCGTGGACGAAGTTTTATCTAATTTTCGTATATTAAAAGGCTAGAATCTTCAATACTGATTATTAGAATGTTCAGAGCAAACTTGAGTTCTACTAAAAAGTCTTATTTCATCGGGCGAGCTTAGAATTTCTTTTGATACATTTTATAAAAGAAATCAAAAGACTTTAACGACCAATTACCGACACATTCAACTCCTGTTTTCTTTATACCTCTATGGTCAGATTGACATATCTTGATGTAATGTTACTAACTTTTTACGACAAAATGTTTCCTCAGATATTTTGCAGAAAACTTGTAGAACAAAATATTGGAAATGAATAATTTGTTTGAACCTGATTTAAATCAAATTCAGTTGTTTGTTAGAATCTTATTTCAAATAAAGTTCCCCAATTTTAGCATTAAAATTTGCCTTGTCCGGGAGGAAAATTTGCTCTGGGGGGCCAAAAGTCACTTTGTAAATCACTGAAAATTGTTATATCCTCCACCCCCATATTTAATATTTTTTTGGAAAAGCCCAATACACAGGTTTTAAAATTAAAGCCTGAAGACAAATCACGCTTTTACTCAAACTTTTTATGTGCTCGTTACATGACATTTATTTCTGATTGATACGAATTTATTGACGCTAATGAAGTTATCAGTTGTAACTTTTAAAGCAAGTAACATGAGAATGAAATCACGTGAACTTTTTCAAGTAATCACATGTTTTGACTGCATTGATATAACTTTGCAACTCGTGTGTTTGATATTTTTTCGAGGAATATTTTGTCAGCGTCATAAAAAATGCGGCATGTAAGTTTCCCCGTCGGGACTTAAAAAACACATATTGGAAGTCTGCGAGCAGAATTGTGTCGACATTTTAGTCGAAATCACAGGTATACGTTTCGCTGGTCTATTTATTATCCGGCCAAATTTAATCAAAATCTTAAAATTCAACCAATCAGATTGATTGAATTGTTGATTAGACTTATTCATGGATAGACAACCTTTGCGCTAGACGATGAACACCAGGGAACACTTTTGTCTTAGAGTAATTTCAGGCCCCTCTATTCCAGTTTGTTATGCGTACATTAATCTTAAATCAGCGCTTTTTAATCAAATGTAACATCCATTTTTTATTTGATAACAGAAAAATCTCGGTTTAATGGATTGCTTTTTATTGATACCAAGAGAGATAATTGTCGTTCTTGATAGATCGTTTGCTCTAATTAACCAATTTCCGAGGTCGATTAAAATGCAATCTCGAAGGGTGCCAAAGATTTGATTTAATAAATGTGTGGGTTTGTGTTTTTGAAAAGCACAGAATACTTCTTTCTATCGATGTCTTGCTGTGCCAATTGGATTATATGTTTTGTCATGAATTTTATTGCTAAACTCGTGCTTTTTGATCTTTTTGTAGGGTAGGCGTTTAGCGGAGGGGTTCAAATAATAACTCCACCACACTGTCTATATATTGCTACGTTTCAAGTGCGCGTGCGCGCCAAATGTAAACATGTTCTCAAAGAAATTCTGATTTATTGATAGAAAGATTTTCCTAGGAACAAAACCCGGATTTTCTATTTTGCTCTAAAATTCGAACATATTTTCGTCTTGGTTTCATTCTAGAGGATATTGTTTCTGGGAGAAAATGAAAGTGATGACGCTAAAATCTTGGTGAGAAGTGAAATCAGTCGTCCAGTTGGAATTCTCAAGTTCAAATCCAAAGATTTTATGTCAAGAAAGCAAATAAACAGAATGAAATCAAGTGTCACGAGTGGAAGGAATTGAGATTTCATTGAACTATGAATTGGCTGAATATCAAGATCTTGTTTTGTCTACTGGTCTTGTTCTTCGAGACAGCTTTTCTTCATGCCAAAAATGGAGCTTTTCAAAACAATCTTCGTTTTGATTTATTACAAAGAGCAAGAAGATCAGCCAATACAACAAATGATTGTCAAAGTAGTGATATGATACATTATGAAAAATATGATGAGCTTACAAGAATACTGAAATGTTATCATAAGAAATATCCTGATATAACAAAGATGGGTTCCATTGGAAAATCTGTGCAAGGACGTGAACTTTGGTACATGCAAATCACAGATAAACCAGGGGAAATCGAAGAGGGAGAGCCTATGTTTAAATATGTTGGAAATATGCATGGAGATGAAGTTATTAGTAGACAAATTTTGATATATTTGATTCAATATTTGTGTGATTCATATTCAACAGATAGGCGAGTAAAGAAAATTGTTGATTCAACAAACATTTTTATTCTTCCATCTATGAACCCTGATGGTTTTGAGCTTGCAAAAGAAGGATCTTGTGGCTACATGTACACCGGTAGGGGTTTACCTTCAGGAAGAGAAAATGCTAATAATAAAGACCTAAACAGAAATTTTCCTGATCAGTTTACAAACTGGGACAAGTTCAAACTGAAATCTGCAGAACCAGAAACTAGAAATATGATGCGGTGGATCTATAAAAACCCTTTTGTTCTATCTGCTAATCTGCACGGAGGCTCTGTTGTTGCAAGTTATCCCTTTGATGATAACAAACAAATGAAAGACAAAGTTTACAGTAAATCACCCGATGATGCTTTCTTTCGACATCTAGCACTATCTTACGCCAAACATAATCCTATCATGAAAACTGGAAAACCAAATTGCCCTCACTCAAATGGAGAATCCTTTAAAAATGGTATAACAAATGGTGCAAAGTGGTACAATGTGCCTGGAGGAATGCAAGATTTTAACTACTTGATTTCAAACTGTCTTGAAATCACTGTTGAGTTATCCTGTTGTAAATATCCTCATGCTAAAGAATTGAAAAAGGAGTGGGGTAATAATAAAGAATCTCTTTTAACATATATTGAACAAGTTCATCGAGGTATCAAAGGTAAAGTTGTGGATGAAAATGGAAAACCTGTCGCAAAAGCTTTAGTAAACATCAAAGGTATTGACCACCCTATAAAATCAATAAAAAACGGTGATTATTGGAGGCTTTTATTACCAGGATCTTATTTAGTCAATGTTTCAGCCCATGGTTATGAGACAGAGGTGCGTCAAGTAAATGTTGGTGAAAGACTAGCAACAAAGCTTGATTTTACGCTCCAAAAATCTGTACCCACCACAACTGTTGTTACAACCTCAGAACGTTCTACAAGAAGTATAACTGCTTCAACAACAACACCATTAGCTTCAACAACAGGTAATGTTTTTATTCCGTATACAACTGAACAAATAAAGAACATATTTAAAACATATAAACAACCTAAAGAAATTAAACATCATAATTATGATCGAATGACTAAATTCTTAAAAAATATAAATACTGCCTATCCATTAATAACTAAACTATACAGTATTGGCAAAAGTGTCGAAGATAGAGAACTTTGGGTTATGGAAATTTCTAATCGGCCCGGTTTTCACCAGCATGGAAAACCAGAGTTCAAATATGTTGCCAATATGCACGGTAATGAGGTTGTAGGAAGGGAGTGTTTATTGCTACTTCTTCAGTTCCTATGTGAAAACTATGAAAACTCTATTGAGATTCAAAATATAATAAACAATGCTAGACTGCACTTTATGCCTTCACTCAATCCTGACGGTTATGAAAGAGCACGTGAAGGTGACAGAGAAGGTATCCAAGGAAGAAATAATGCTTTGGACGTTGATTTGAATAGGAATTTTCCAGATCAGTTTGATCCTCCAGGAACAGTGAATAATATTCAACCAGAAACTGAAGCCATAATGAGTTGGATTAAAAATAGTTCATTTGTAATGTCAGTTAACTTACATGGTGGTGCTTTGGTAGCTAACTATCCTTTTGATAATTCACCAAATGGGAAAGATATTTATACTAAGACTCCAGATGATTTTTACTTTAAATATTTGACTGGCATTTATTCTGATGCACATCCTATGATGCATTTTGGGAATGGTTGCATAGAAGCCCCTGAAGAAACTTTTGATCACGGAATCACAAACGGTGCAAGATGGTACAGTGTTTCAGGTGGTATGCAAGATTACAATTACCTTCATTCTAATGATTTTGAAATCACAATTGAGATGGGATGTTATAAGTATCCACCGCAAGACAGACTTCAAAGCTATTGGGATGGTCATAAAATTCCCCTTCTTAGGGTTGCAATGGAGATATTTAAAGGTCTGAAGGGAACTGTCAGAGATATTTCTGGTAATGGAATCCCTTCTGCAATCATATCAGTCTTAGGTATTGACCACAACATTCGAAGCTTGAAAGATGGAGATTATTTTCGACTTTTACTTCCTGGCTCATACAAAGTAACTGCCAGTGCTAAAGGTTTTGTGAATTCTACACAAACTGTAACAGTATCCCAGGGACCTGCCACTGTTGTAGATTTTGCAATGGTAAAATTAACTTTAAATGATCAAGTTAAAGAAAATAACACCGTAACTTTATACGTTAAAGCACCTTCTGTAAGCAATGATAATCTTCTAAATCAATTATTTGGTGATAACAAAGCAACAATAATGAAAGGTATGATTTTTTTGGAGTCTTAAAATTCTAATACTTATTGCCGACCCAAAAAAATATTAGCGTTTTGATTGGTCGAGAGCATCGAGATATTTGCGATATTTCATATTTCTCTAGTATGGAAATATGACCGCGTTGACTTTTGGGGGACTGGGTAAGCGGCGGGAGAAAAATCAAAACAAAACAGCCGAAAAGAACTGACTTTCGGAGAAACTGACTCATGGGAGTCAAAGGGAAAACGCAACAAAAATATTTTCAGATTAACTTTTACTTTGGAGTTCTTCCATAAAAGACACTAAAATCAAATCTGATGAACTAAGAAATTATAAAACTAGTTGAGACCACCCAAATATTTTCAGCTTTTGGTATAAAATTCGTTCGTGTGATAAAACCAAACAGGTTTTTATCCATGCATACCCCGGGGGGGGGGCAGCTGGGCAAAAGGACTGACGGGTATGTGTGGGTCCTAAGGGTACCTTTTCCAACATGTTTAAAATGCACTGTAAGGGTCGGGAAAACTAGAGATGCACTGTAAGGGTAGAAATTTCAGAAAATTTCAGAAAATTCTTGAAAAACCTAGATATTTTGACCAAAAATGCTAGAATTTTGACAATTTTTTGCACGAAACAGATCGAAAATTTGGGGGAAAATGCACTCTAAGGGCTGCTAAGGGTATGATTTTCACTGATTTTTGCTGCACTGTAAGGGTGCAATTTTAAAAGCCAATTTTTGGCCCGCACATACTGTCAGTCCGCAAACCCAGTGCCCCCCCGGGATGCATACATACAAAAAAACTTGAGATTCTTGAATGTTTGCCAATAAAATTTCTCATAACATAGCAAGGGAAGTGAGATGTGTTGTATTAAACCAAATGACGAGTGATTTTTATAAAAGTTCTCTCCTAATTCTCGTTCTCGACGAGGGAGGTACGTCCTTGAATTTTCAACTCAACAATCATTACATCTTCCTTCTAAAATTCAAAACATTTAAAGCTTGACGATAATCAAGAAAGTATCCAAATTGTATTGCTCTTGAAAAAATGTTGTTCTATTACAAGCATACATTTCCATCATGGGACACCTTTCTTCTGCTATTCTTTTCCATGCATCGAAACAAAAACATAGAAAAAGACTGAATGTTATCAATCTGATTAATCCAATGATGAAGGGTTTCTTGTCTATCGAAACAATACTGTACACCATCTGCATTTTGAATTATCAATCTAGAAACTTTCAAATACATCTCTGAAAAATCTGCAACTCTTCAAAACAAAACTTCTGGATCGAAAATGATCGAAAAATGCTTAATTCTGTTTAGTTTTTGTGTGAATACTTTCTGCGGGAACATATCGAATTTTTTTGTTCGAATCTAACGTTCGAATTAGATTTTCGAATAAAAACATTCGAAACTACACAGAAGAAAGAAGCAAGGCGGAAGTAAGTTTTAAAACAAAAACAAAAAGAGATTTATATCAGGACAATTTTTTTGAGTCGACAATAAATTAGTTATCACATGACTTCTCTTGCAATACTCGATATTTTACTCGTTCCGAGATTTTACCGATATTTTTCCTCGCCTAAAGGCTCGGAAAAATATTACGGAAATATCTCGGCACTCGTAAAATATTTCTCGTATTGCACTCGAAGTCATGCGATAACTAGTACTAATTCAAATTAAACCATATTAAAGATTTATCATAAATTTTAGAAGAAATTTACCCTAATAAATACATAGGCCAAATAAACAAATCTATTTTGACTGATCTTTAACAATAAGTCATTATTCTTTTATTCTAATTTCTTTTTAAAATGTTTTTGAGTCAATAGTCTTTCCCTCTTAAAAGAGCCCCTTTAAAAAAAGTTTTTCTGTTTCTTTGGGTAGGTCTATTTATCAAGTAGGCTAAATAGTTCAAAATACTTTTTATGGAAATATTGAATAGATTAATCACAGAAATATTTTTGAAAAACTTCAAGAAGAAGAATTTGTATGATCATGAATAAACTTCTACTAAATAGGTTTTCATTGGAAATCCCTCCTTTTTTCTTGCTTTACCAGCTGTGGAAAAGACTGTTGCACAAACAGAAGAACCAACTGCTGCTCCAACAACTGTATCCCAAACCACCTCCACATCAACAACCAAACCATCAACCAGTCCATCCCCTACCAAGAAGCCATCCAATCCAAGTGGCTTCAAATACCACGATTATGATTCTATGACGAAATATTTCTTTCAACACCAAGAAAAATTTCCTGATTTGGTCAAAATTCATAACCTTGGAACCGTCAAAGGTCGCAATCTACGTTGTCTTGAAATTACCAATGATGTTGGTAAATCAGACCCAACGAAAGCTAACATTGCTCTCATAGCAGGTCTGCATGGATATGATGCAATAGGGCGTGAAATTCTTATGATGTTTCTGCACTCTTTGACTAAAGGACATACAGAGAAGAAAGCAAGAGTGAAAAAGCTTTTAGAATCAACATCGATTCATATTGTTCCCATGGTGCTTTCAAATGAGATGGACTTAGCTGTGGAAGGTGATTGTAATGGTGAAAAGTTCCCCGAAAATGCTCATGATGTTCATAATAAGTTCAACATCAACAAGGTAAGTAATATGGTTTTTTCACTGAAAGAATCTTTAAAGTTTTACCATACAAAGAAAAAGTTAGGTCACATTTTCTCAATCGATAGAGATGTGTTTTTTAGGCCTTATTTATCACTACCAGTATTTTAGTTTTTTTGGAAAATAGACATATAATAGACTTTATTTGAAATTGGTTCAGCGCACAATTTCATGCACTGAGAGAGGAAGATATTAATTAATTTCCTGTTGGTTGCCAGGCTTTTGAATTCTTATGTATATTGGAATCCGTTTGTTAATTTCCTCTTCTTCACGATTCGAACATTGTTTTAAAGAGTGAATCAAGTTTCAATATTCTCTCAAAAAGGGCTTTATTTCGAGGAAATTTCGAAACTACAGAAATTTTAATCCCAATATCGATCGAGAGAGTTCCCTATTCTATCAACGAATGATACTTTGCGATTTAGAATGAGTAAGGTCAATCATGGTTGTCTTTTAGGTTTTTTCAAATCATCTCATCTTTAAAAGTATCTTTTACCATTGAAAGACACAACAAAAATAACTGCTTCATCCGCCTCCTGCGTCACGCGTAAATTTGAACAAACTGTCAAATCTCTCTAATTCGAGCTATTCAAACTTTCTATAATTCGAACTAAATCATTGGTCCCCTTAGCTGGAATATATCATAAAATCCTCTCTATGTTTCGAATCTTTCTCTAATTGGAACAAAAGTCTTAGTTTCTAGAAGATTGAATTAAAGTTCATTCTGCTTTGTCAGCATAACTGGCGCGCCTGCTTTATAAAATCTTGTAAAAGATTGTTCTTTTTCTTCAGAAGGGAGACGATCCAGCAGAAGTGAACATCGTCAAAGACTGGATGAACAGTAAACCGTTCCTTTTCTCTGCCGTCGTTGAAGGAGGTGATATGGTCGTCACGTGAGTCTTCTATCGAACTTATACGCCCTTATTGGCGTCGTGGACGAAATAAGGACCGGCGTCAGGGGATGGAGTTAAATTAGGGCTGCACAAAAAGGGAACAAATTGAGCTTTGGCGTAATAACGGCTGGTGCCGGTGCCAAATAAGTTTTGATAACATACTTCTTATTCTATTGTGTATAATATGTGCTTATAAAGGTGTATTATACTAAATTATCCGCTTGTTAATTTTTCGACTTTTTTCCAACCCTCCCGGGACTTATTACAACCTTCCCGTTTGTTATTTTTTGTAAATATTTTCAGTTGTCAAAAGAGTCTTTTTTTACTCTAAATAGCCAGGGGTTAGTCTATTATTACCTTATTTTGAGGTATTTAAAGGTACAATGTCTCCTGTTTGGTCCCCTCGTTTATTAAAGTTTTTTAATAATCCCCTTGGTTATTCAAACTACCCCGTTTATTTGGCACCTTAAACACAAATACTAACCATTTCTAATTACCTTGAAATATTTAGCAACAACACTTTGAAAAACTAGACTCACAATGAATTTATGTATTCCGAGAAGAGCGTTTCAATAGCAAATACTGAATCTATCTGATATTCCGATGGCGGTTTGGCGGCCGCCCACCACCGCCCACCAATTTGAAAATTTTCCCGACCTTCAGAGCTTTGGCGTGTCGGATGTAAATTTCACCATCTGGTTGCCAGATAAATACTGAATTATAAAGCCATGCTCTTTTTTAGATATCCTCCAAACACAGAAGTGTTCGGTGACCATAGGATCAAAGGTCACAAAACTATTGATGATGAACTTTTAAGAAGTTTGAGTGTAGAATATTCTGTTCACAACAAGAAGATTTATTCCGGTAAAGGTTGCAACGGATCCGGAAGAAACCGTGGTATAAGCTCAGGTGAGTTTTTGAATACACAATTTTAGGCCCTACTGGAATAATTGGCAAACAATCTCTCGTCCCTGGTGGAAAAAATACCCTGAAATTTCTGCCCCACTTGGAAAGTCCCCTATGATTTATTTATCTCCACAGGAAATTGAATGGAAAAATTACACTGGATCTTCTCTTCTCATCAGGATTTTGATGGAAGTTGTCATCCCTAGTCCGAGAAAAATTTCCAGCGGAGCACTGGGAAAGTGATAATAATCAAAAGTTTTTTACATTTAGCAAGAAAACTTATTTTATCGACAGAACCGTGCAGGACCCCATTTATCGATTGCGACTTTGCAGATTTTACAAGTTTAAATCGGTACCGATTATCCAATAACATTTTTTTTTCAGTATATTTTTCATAGCGATCCCGACCTCTTCTTAAAAACTTAACAGTTTTTATTAAAATTCTTGATTATTTTTTAGGAATTGATTGGAAGAACGAAAAGAACACGCTGGGTGATTATTTATACCGAACCAAAGATAGCCTGTTGGTCAACATCCATTTGTCATGTTGTCGAAATCCACAGCCTAGTGAAGTCAATGGCATATGGAATGATAACAAGGAAAGTCTAATGCGTTTCGCCGAACGTGCGTTCTCCCGTATTTACGGTAAAGTCGTCAATAGTAACGGAGCTGATGTGATTGACGCTGTCGTCAAATTCTCTGGTACCAAAGTCGTCGCTAACGTTTCGGCCATAACGGGCCATTACCAGAAATATCTGTTACCACGGCAATACGTCGTAACTGCTGATCATCATTCGTTGGATATGGTCTCGCATGATGTCATGATCACAGGGAAAACCCCTGTACGTCAAGACTTCACGTTGTATGAAAAACCGCAGTATAAACACCACAAATATGATGATCTGGTGAAACATTTGAACGATTTAACTCAACAATGTCCAAACATCACGCGTTTGTCAAGTATGGGGAAATCAAGAGAAGGCAAAGACTTGTGGGTACTCGAGTTCAGTGGAAATCCCGGCAAGCCGCAAGCTGGAAAACCCGAGTTCGCATATATTGCAGGTAAGCCAAAGAAAATTTCATTTACCCTCTTTAACATTCAAAAAACGTTACATGAACGTTACATGAACAAACGTTCATAGAAAATCCTTCAGTATCCATTCACCCATAAATGGGCGTTAAAAAAGCGATATCTGAGTTCGCCAGTTTTACCTTTTTCATTTCAGCAAACCTTAAATATTTGAATCGTTATCCATATTATTACGAAAACCAACGTTTTTTATACTCGGATTTGAGAGTTTTCCCCAAAAGACCGTTATTGATTTGATAAAAAAGCGCCAACAATAATTATGTCTAGTGACGATAGAGTATCTAGGCAAACTTTGAAAATGAGGCTGGCGATAAGTTCATGCTTTTTACGAAGTGTTTTGAAAAGAACCTTTAGAATATAATGGGAAAATGATCTTGTTATCTCATGCTACTATTCAGGTATCCATGGGAACGAACTTGTTGGTCGCGAACTGATCCTGCTCTTAGCGCGTCACCTCTGTTTGGGCTATGGGAAAGAAGAACACATCACCCAGTTGGTCAATCATACGCGAATCCATCTCATCCCTTTGATGAACCCAGATGGCGCAGAAAACGCGGTCGAAGGAAGTTGTTCGTCTACTGTTGGACAAAACAATGCAGCTGGTGTTGATCTTGCAACTGACTTCCCCGGTAAAGATATCTTCCACTGAAAATTGATTTCATTCTTTATTGATGTTTATACTACGTGACAAAATTCAGCAAAATTCATAAGATATGGAGGCTTTTCATGTTATGTTAAGTTACGTAACTGTCGCCATTATGGAAGCAAACGTTTGATTTGCGTAAGGGATCGTCTGATTTGCTTGATTTTTTGTCTAAACCGAAAATTTTGCCATGATCACCGCAGAATCTTATAATTTTCTTTCTTGCTTTTCAGTTGATAAAGATGATCATTCGAAGCCCACCCAACCTGAAACCAAAGCTCTCTTCAAGTGGCTCCAAAACAAAACATCACTCGTGTACGCTACGTTGCACAGTGGATCCCTTGTTGTCGGTTATCCATATTCCGAACGTTGGTCCGTTGATTCCGATTTCTCCCCTACTGCTGACGATGACATTTTTCGGGCTATCTCTCAAAGTTATTCTAAAGATCACCCAACCATGTCTAACGGTGAACCTTTTTGTCCTGGAAAAGAAGTTCATCGGAAATTCAAAGATGGCGTCGTCAATATGGCCACGTGGAAAGGCCATTCAATGCCCATGCTGGATTACAATTATGTGACCAATAAAGGCATCGGGTTTGCAATTTTCACTGGTTGTTGTAAAGCTCCAGGCTCAGAGCAGTTAGATCGTATCTGGAAGAATCATAAGAAAGCAATGCTCAAATTTATGAAATGGGTAAGATCAGTTTACCGAAAGTTCGTTTTGAATTGAACATCCCCTGAAGAAAAAAAACTGCAAATTCCTTTATACAGTACGAGTTTTTGAGTGTTTTAATAGAACTGTTACATGTGGTTTTATAGACCTCTCTATTTTTGGATGTAAACGACTAGTTATTTGATTACAAAGATTTTGTCTTTTCCTTTTAGACACATCGTGGTGTAAAAGGTTTCGTTTACGATCGTACCTCGAAGAAAGCATTAGAAGGTGCAACCATTCAAATCAAAGGACGAGATTTCCAAACGACCACTTCGAATTTCGGTGATTTCTGGCGAATTTTGACGCCTGGTTCTTATAAAATCACTGCTCTAGCCGAAGGATACCAACCGAAAAATTTCGAAATCAAAGTTGATTCCGATGCAGAATCTCCGACCGAAATTGTGTTTTCGTTAGACAAATCGGGAATTGTTCGGGTTTCTGGTATTATCTTTTTGGCGCTAATTGCATCTTGCGTTTTGGTGTTTTTGTTGATGTTGTTTTTATTATCACGCGTTTGTCACTGGCAAAAACGGGGACGTAAATACGGGAAAAACGGATTCATTCCGTTAAGTGACGTAGACGAAGATGAGAAACCCGGGAGAACGAAGAAATCGGGAAACGGTAAAATCGGGGGAAATGCTGTCTTTTTGGAAGAATCGGAATTATCGGATGATGAGGAAGAAGTTGTTTTTAGCGATCACGAATTCGGAATCATGAAATCTTGATGAAAGGGAAAATGTTTTTTGGTGCATGTTTCTATGTTCTTGGAGCAGGTCTTCAATTCAAAAAATTGTCTTAAAAGACACGCAAGATATCATTCATGACTTTGGAACAAAAGCCGAATTATTGAGAATTATGAAATTTGATAATTCCTGGTATTCATTTTGGATAAGGGATAGTTCTACTGCACTGAAGAAACTCCGTCTTAAAAAGTAGCGGAAATTTTCCGAATCCCAGTCAAAATGATATTTCTTTCCGGACAGCCTCAATTTGATAGGCGAAGCAAGCAATCACCTTTTAGTTGGTACATAATATATATGAAATATGGAATTTTGGTGTCATTGATTGAAGTTCATCGATATTTCGATGTCAGTTTTTATCGGATGGGATGTCTTGTGGTGATTTCTATTTACAACAATGGAAATATTTTTTTAAATAACACGGTTGTCTATTTTTTGTGATCTATACACCGGTGTAATTGGAACAACGATATATTTGTACATTTTGAAACCTCGTTTTATTTTTGAAACAGTTTATAATCATTTGATTTTTTTTACACATGACTATCATCCATATCTCTTAAGCTCATGATCCATATTTTGATTACGTAATTATTGACGCAACATGACGCGACTGACACAATTTCATTAAAGGTGGAAGATTGAAAGTAGTCCGGCGGCGATCCAGGATTACCCTTACAATTAGTAAATATGGGTTTTTATTTTATTTTCCCATCATATGGTACCTTGGGACCCCAAAACCAGTTTTTGCCAAGCTGGCAAAGTCGGGGAAAATTTTTTATGGGGGCTTGAAGGGGGTAGGGTCATTTTAGCCTGGGGGTCCTTAGAAAGTCGATTTTTGAAGTTCTCATTTAGCTAAAACTGATTGTGCCATCAGATAGAGCTTGAAGAGCAGATCTCCAAAATGGGGTCATTTGTCTCATTTGGCGGACTTAATCTCCCGGAATTGGGTGATACGTCTTCAAAAATGCAATATTTTATGCTGACGTCAGCATTTTTGAGAGAATTTCCAGCGAAAGATACCCCTTTTAACAGATGCGTCTTGAAGAGTACTATCGATTAGAGGGGTCATTTACAGGGTTTCCTAGGCTAGATCATGAGATATTTGAGTTTGAAATTTTGCTGACTCAGCGTTTTCACGTTTTTGGCCCTTTTCTGCTGAGTCAGCAAAATTTCAAACTCTAATATCTCATGATCTAGCCTAGCAAACCCTATAAATGACCCCTTTAATCGATAGTACTCTTCGAGACGCATAATTTAAAAGTGGTATCTTTCGCTGGAAATTCTCTCACAAATGCTGACGTCAGCATAAAATATTGCATTTTTGAAGACGTATCAGCCAATTCCGGGGGACTAAGTCCGCCAAATGAGACAAATGACCCCATTTTGGAGATCTACTCTTCAAGCTCTATCTGATGGTACAATCAGTTTTAGCTAAATGAGAACTTCAAAAATCGACTTTCTAAGGACCCCCAGGCTAAAATGACCCTACCCCCTTCAAGCCCCCATAAAAAAGTTTCCCCACCTTTGCCAGCTTGGCAAAAACCGGTTTTGGGGTCCCAAGGGACCATATAATGAGAAAATAAAATAAAAACCCATATTTACTACTTGTAAGGGTTGATGCAAAAAAGCCCTTTTCGCCGCCGGACTAAAGTTGATTTCTTTGAACGGACTGTTTTTTGTTTTTTTGCATTTTAACAGAACTTTTACACGTTTTTATTAGACCGAACTATAATAACATAAGGCTTCGATTGCCAAAATGTTAATAACAAGCTAAGAACATTTTAATGACCTAAAACACCCAATTTCTTAGGAAAATTGTGAAATTAAGAACATGTTAAGAACATTTTAAGGCTTAAAACTCAAAAAATTAAGAACATCCGAAGGCTTCAAAGATTTTGGATGTTCTTATGAAAAAAACTCTTATAAGAAATCAGGTACCAGGAACACGCTCAATTTTGCGGCCACAATACTTAAAGAGCAAATCAAGAGTATACTGAACATAAGATAATATTTAAGCTTAGAACATAATTTACTGTCTATCCATACTACAAGAGTCTTTGATACTTTGATTTGAGGATGTCAGTATTTTTGGATATTTTTTCATGTAGGTCGTAGCAAAATGAAGGAAATATTATTTTTGTGTTTATATTGTATTGTGATCTAGAAAATAATTTTTTGTAGTTAGAATATTCGAGAACTAAATTTGGTTAAGATCCGACCCCAGCGCCTGAAAATCACAAAACTCTCAGAAAACAAAAATTTGATAACACTATGTTTTAGAACCTTGATCCACTTAGAACTCATATGGAATTATGGGACATTTTGTTTATGTTATAAACGCTTTCGATGAATCCAGGCACTAAGCCTTCCCAAAGATGAAAAGTTTCGATCGAATGTGAGGAAGATTATCTCAGGTCTTTGACTACTTCTTGTATAGACCAGAGACACCCGGCGAGGGAGGGGCACTCGATTCATAAACAGCCGTACGTGCGGCCTTTGAAATCGGACCCTTACAGTGCAGAACTTTAGCCAAGTTTTAGTAAATTTGGGCAAAAAAGCGACCCTTACAGTGCTTTTTTTTGAAATTTTTTGACCATTTAAAGGTAAAATATGGTCAGATTTTCTAAATTTTGCACCCTTAGAGTGCACTTTTCTCGTCTTTGCTCAATTCGACCCTTCCAGTGCACTTTGGGAAGCTTTGAAAAATGACCCTTATGGGCCGCACGTATGCTCGGTCGTTTACCTTGAGTGCCCCCCGGGGAGAGACAGAGTGCGCATTTGACTCCATTACTTGTACCAAATTTGTTCGTTGAAGAAGATAATATAAGATATTCTTAGGATATTTTATTTTAATGTAATATTATTTATTTGAATTGGATTTTTGCTTTAGTATTAACATACGGAAAATAAAATCAGTGGGGAAATATTGAAAACAGCAATAAACCGACTCATTCGTTATCCAAACCAAGCTGCCCCAAACAGGTCATAGGGCGCAAAAATTAAAATCTTTGAGAAATTGTTGAAAGGGTTCCCTTTTTCTTGGAATAATTAGTAATTTGACCACGCTTAAACATTAGCAAATCGATGACTCGACCAATTTTAAAAAATTTGTCCGGAACATTTTATCTTTTAACTTTTCTACACTGTGGAAGTTGACAACCTTAAGGGAACTTATTTTGGCGGGGGCAGCAAAAATCCTAAAAAGAATTAATTTTGGCGGGAACTTATTTTGGTGAATAGCGAAATTCTTAAATTTTGGCGGGAACTAATTTTGGCGAATGACAGCGTAAATTTGTTCTATTTTGCCTTATTTTGAGCAACTTTGATGAATTTCAGGGTTCATTTAGGCAAAAAAAACAAAAAAATTAATTTTGGCGGGATCTTATTTTGGCGAGTGACAAAAATATTTAATTTTGGCGGAAACTAATTTTGTCGAAATTCGCCAAATCCGCCAAAAATAGTTCCCTTAAGGTAACTTCAATCGAATTATTTCGGATTTAAAAAAAGAAAATAAAGTCAAGTTGGAAGGAAATATTTAAGCATGCCAAGACTTTTAAACAGGATGCTGCAGTCGAAATGGATCTTGCCGGAGTGTATGAAATTTGACTGGGTTCCTTTCCATATCTCGTCTGATATCACATTGTATCATTGAAACAAAAAAAGAGTCCAGTTGCAACTTTTTAAATTCTAGATATATTCTTAAAAATATTTTGAAAGAAAATTTTACAAAAATACTATATATTTAATTTCAAAAAAGTGCCCAAAAATCAATTTTTTACAGTATCAAATGCGTAAAAAAATAAAAAAAGTATCAAAATATTTAAAACTAAGACTTCGTAGACAATTACAATAGTTTTTTATTTCTCAAAATTTCGAATCAGATCCTCAGATCCGCATTGTCCGCTATATTCGTTGAAAATTAGCTTTAGATGGCGTTATTGTAAAGAATCAAAAAAAAAATTAATCAAAATGAACATAAAAAAATTATATTTAAACTTAAATTATCACTTTCAGGAGCAAGGTTCCAAACAAAAGGGCGTTTGCGTTTTGTGCGTGGTGTATAGCCCCTTTTGCTTTGGTGATGATGGCGCTCAAAAAACGATGAGTTCAGCTTCAATGATCTCTGCCATGATGTCTTTTGGATCTGAAAAAGAAAAAACGAAGTTAACAATTACATTTTTTAAAGATTTTCCAGGTGACACAATTTCTGTCTAAGTGAATACAGCTAACGCTCTCTAATTCAATATTCAAGGGAAATTGGATTTTCATCGAATAAGGGAGCGTCGTTTATGAGAGTCTCTTTTTGACGGTGACCTTCAATATTGTATATTGTTAACCGGTTACTTTTTCAGAGCGGGCTACACGGCTTTTTAAAGCCCTCGCTTAACCAGTCATTATTGTATTAATGGAGCGTATCGAATAGTAGAACGTCATAATGGAGAACGTCAACTGTATATCAATGCAACCACTACA
This sequence comes from Clytia hemisphaerica, assembly GCF_902728285.1. NCBI lineage: Eukaryota > Metazoa > Cnidaria > Hydrozoa > Leptothecata > Clytiidae > Clytia > Clytia hemisphaerica. Next base: position 348,054 of record NW_027103650.1, on the reverse strand, counting down.
GGCACATAGAGTCAATTCTTCCCTGTAAACTCCCAACCTCAGTCTCACAACACTTTAACACAGAAACTATAAAGTATAAGACTTACTTAATTCTTTGCATGGGAAGAGAGCTGGCTTTTCACATCGGTCATGATAAGGGTCATAGTTCAGCTCTACGTGAACGTCACACTCTCTATCGAAACTCTGTGCACCGTGACACGTGATGTAGTTGTGACAATCCCATGGGTTACGGAAATTGCTCTCTCCACGACCTTTGCAAAAGGTAGCTATAAAAAAATGAGATGCTATGAATATCATGAAAGTCTTCGTACAGAACAATGGTCGCTACTACTGAACTAAAATTTATGCTATCTTTGAAATGAGTTTCTTTGAAGCTGGAACCATCAAGGAAGTCATTGTAATGTCGGAACCTAGCCTAACGTCAAACGAGTATTCGAGGAGAAGTTGGTCTCGATGTATTACACCGTTATCAAAAGATTTTGGTTGGCCGGGATCGAAAAACTGGCTCCATGGTTTAGTGGCAGTTACTGAAGGTCCGGTTAGTACCAAACATCAAAACAACGTCACTCTAACGTTCATAAAAAGTCCATGAAACATTTCAACTAATTATTACAGGGGGATCGGAAAATATCTAACTTCAAAATATTAACTAAAAACTCTTTCTAATAGTCTAATGGTAGGACATCGATTCAAGAAGGATATCTAAAAGAGTTTGGCTCGGTAGGAAGATGTATTTGACAATATGGAGGCTATTTATGATATCAAGCTAAGATTACGTCACCTTCCTCACATCAACGGCCGAAATTCTGGATAATTTGTTCATCGCTTCAAATGACGACATGCAAAAGAGGTAAAGGTGTTTCTGATAGAAAAAAAAAAAGTATATCAAGCAGGATTAATTCACTTACTCAAATCAACCTTCTTTCCTCTGATACATCTTCCAGCAACCGGACTGAAATATCGACCGTCCTTGCAATTTCTTAGGGATGCTTTTCCCTTACGGCATCTCAAGAAACGGAAGACGTCGCGGATTTCATACACGCCATCAGCTTTTCCGTCACACGGATTTTCATCTTTGATAGGCGATGGAGCAACAGAGGCTGTTAAGAAAAGAAATAATCATAGATATAATTATCCATAGTAAAAAGTGGTAAAAATGATAAGCCTAGGTCCGATTTTACATGATTTTAAAAAATTTAGCGAATTTTAGACCCTGCCAGCCAGATTTTTTGACCTGACTAGCGAGACGTCCCGTACTGGCTAATAAACACACCAGCCTTTGTTAAAGCTCTCCTACATACCTATCAAACCTAATAAACATAAGAAAACCAAACCAAAATTCATATTTTGAGACTGTGTTTGAATCTCTCCTCTATCAAAAATAAATCTGATAAAACATGTGACATTTTTATAGCTTTGCAGAACAATACAATGTCATGCTGCTAAGCTACTTCAGCAGAATTTGACACTAACAATCCTAAAGAAAGGTCTCTGAGGTTACCGAACAATCAAATGAGACAAATTCTGATCATTTGTTTGTTATTTTTTAAAGATTATATTTCACTTCAAGGAAAAGAGTCCGTCAGAAAGATTCATGCCTAGAATTCTGGGTCACAAGAATAAATAAATATCAGGCGAGTCATTCGAATTCATGTTGCTTTTTTTTAGACTAGTAAACAAACAAAAGTAGAGACAAATTATAGCTTATACAAGCTGATATTATCCTGTAACAATTATCGTCTTTATCTTAGAACACCCATATTATTGTATTACGCGGATATAATCGACTCTTACGGAGCTTGTGTACTAATCTGAGTCTGCATGGAGAGTTGGAGAGTTGGAGAGTATTCTGCAGAACGAAGAATTTTCATCCAAGAGGGAATCAACAAACAGAACGAAATATTAAAAATATCATAACATTGTTTCGTTTTCGCTTTCAATGATATCTTTCCACTGTTTGCACGTGATTTTGATTGTTGTGAAAATGTAACCTTCACGGTAGGGTGTCAGATGAAAGAAAAACCGATTCAGTTTCAGCTCCCATGCCATAAAATACACAGGAAAGAATGAGCAGATAACCTGAAAAAAGCACCACCATTAAACGTGCAAGAAACTCCCCTGGTTGGGAAATAATTCACGTTCCCAGGTGTGAAATGTACTTTTCCCACTCGGATGATTTTTCCTGTGAAAGTCATGGATTTTTGAGTTTCTTTTCTTATAAGCGGTAAAATGTGATTGGTCAAAAGTTATATTGCACACGCCTTATCCGTTAAATTGAAAACAATATATGAAAGTGTTTGGAAGTCGAATTTATCGATTTAGAACGCCATGATCACATCGAATGATATCGCTGGGGCAGTGAAGTTCTCACGTACAATTATTAAACAACTTTGTCGCTTTAAATGCCCCTTTGTGCTCTGGGGTCGATGGTATTCTATGGGTAAGGCTTTGTGTAGCCATAACTAATCATAGCCTATGCTATACGGCATGGGTTTTTTTCTACACGATGAAGTTTATTCCACTACCCAGGTTTTCGGGCTCCGAACATTCGTTTTTTTAACGTCACTTTAAACTTTCGAGTACTTGCAGTAGGGAAAAAGTCGAAGTTGCATCAAGACACTTGACATCACAGACACATCAATATCAACAATATCATCAAAGTGTAATGGAATGAAAATTCCCGGTTTTTGGCGAGGTACTCGCTAAACTAATCATCGCAATGAGCTAATTACACAAAGTAATCCAATGAAAAAATGTTGTTTAAACATCCATCTAGTGTTCATGTAACGTCCAAATAAGATATGAATTAGTGTAAACAGGAAATGTATCGAATGTATCGACAAATTTCCAGTAAGATTAGGAGACTGCTACATTTTTAAAGCAACATGTCGTTTATACAGTGAAGTCTCTCTAATTCGAACCTGAACGGCAAATCTTATTGGTTCGGATTACAGAGAAATTCGGATTTGACCTGATGATGGGACTGGGGAAAAGTTCGAATTGTAGAGAAATTAGAAATATAGAAAATCGAATTAGCAAGAGTTGCAGTATCGTTTGCTTACTCATCAATTTTAATTTACAAGATTTGTCACATTATTTGATGATGGAGCAAGAGTGGTCCGAAAGAGGAAAGTAAAACAATATTTCGTTTATTCAGCATAATATAACAATAGGGAGAGTCTATCCTGATATAAAACATGTGCCTGATATGTAACGGGAACATTTATGTAAAAATAAAACCTTTAAGACCTATAGAAGTAAACAAAACAACTTACTGATATTTTCACATTTGTATTGGGATGGGAATTCACACAAATCATCCAAAGGAGAATAATTCAAAGTTGTTTTGACGGAGCATGGTCTGTTGTACGAGATATGACCAACACATGTGAAATAGTTGTGACAGTTCCAAGGATCACGATAGTTCCCTGCTTCACGACCCACGCAAAATTTCTCTGTTAAAATATAACGAGATAACATTTGATAATTTCAAATTTATGGATTGAATTAAAATCTACAATACACTACATTGCCTGAAGATTGGGCCAGCATGAAACACCGTGTAGCAATTGTAAGTTAGTTCTTTATTTCTTGATATTTTTCTTGAATATTTTTTTAACTAATGAAGTCATTGAATGCGATTATTAACGCGAGGGATTGCCCTGTCGCAGGCCTTGACTAGGTTTAAAAGCGTCTACATTTGACACACCTGAAACTGAAAAATTTGGAGCGCTGTGTTTACTTTAGATTCCTTGTGAAGTGGAAAACACAAATTTGTTTGAATTATGGAGTTGTAGTTGCCAAGCAACTTGTTTGAAATAAGGAGACACTTATATCGACTTTTCGGATTATATTCCTTCATATATGTGTGGGCAAAATCGAACGCATATCCAAAAAGAAATGCATTAAAACCAGAAAACAATATTCTTACCTTTATCCACTTTACCGATCGGAACACATTTGGAAGTCGAAGGTGTGAAGATTTGTCCTTTAGCACATTTTCCTTCTGAATCAACCTTGTTCTTGCATATCAAATATTTCGCAACATCGCGTACCGCATAATTTCCATCGGGGAGTTCGGCACATGGCCCGTATGCTTTGAGTTCATGCTCAACCAACGAACTCGCTGAAAGAAATATAATTATCACGAGTTAAAAATTTTCAGGAATTCTGAAGGCTACTTTTTGCGTTTTTTAGTGGACCTGTGTCGCAGGTGAGCCTGTTTTCTTCATGGTACATAAGTCAGTCCAGCAGCAAGGGTCGAAACTGAGCTACTTATGTACCCTTACAATATTGGTACCGGATTTGTCATTTTATTGGATTTGTCTTTTATACTTTGTGTGTCGGATGGAAATAGAATTAAGGTGTGTAGCATTGGGTTGATGAATGTGTACTAAATGGCAGTTTTTACATTAGGCTCGGATAGTGGCAGTATTCGAGTATTTGGTTTGAACTATTTCCATCATTTGATTTTTACCATTGGTTTTGCCGCATCGTTTTTTCCTTGGATTGTTAGTTTTTTTTTAGGTTCAGGCTGTCATACATTTTCTTTAGGAAAAGTGAAATTTGGACTTCATCAACAGATCTAAACTGCTTTTTTCATATCCTTTATCAAATTTTTACATTTCTTTACAAAGTGTTATGTATCGAACAAGCATAACATATACAATACCTCGAAATATTGTAAAGTTATTTTTAGAATGGTAACACCAAGGTCCAGTGCTGCCTGGATGAAGGGGTCTCCAGCAATATCTTTTAGCCTCACATTGACCTTGCGTGATTCCACAGTAACCGCAATCTATCCGCTGACTAACAGGCACTGTGCATTGGTATGTAGCTACGAAGCAACATGCATTATTTTCATCAGCCCACGCATATAACATTAACGATATCTCGGATGAAGACAATGTGTTGCATAAGTGTGCAATAACGACAGATATTTTAAGCCCTCAAGCCCTTACAAACTCTTAGAAAATCCTCTTAGTTCTTGATATGGGTAAGTCTTTTTTCTAATGGAGACACCCGAGAAAAGCCTGCTGTTACTAAAATTTGAAACACAATATTCGAAATTTCGGGTGCTTCCGTTAGGAAATATGACGTCATCTTAACTGACACATATCAAGAATACAGGTTTGGGCTATAAGGTTTAAATAAAGGAGGGTAATTTTCACTTACTGATATTCACGCATTTTTGTTTGTAGGGATATTCGCATAAATCGTCTTTTGGTGAATAATTCAGAGTGGTTTTGATTGAGCAAGGTCTTTCGAATGCTGATGGACCAACACATGTGATGTAGGAGTGACAATTCCATGGATTGCGGTAATTCCCCATCTCACGTCCGACACAGAAGTTTTCTGAGAAAATAAAATGGGCCATTCCATCAAATTTCCATACAGGGGGGAGGTGGACGAACCTTTTCAAGTCAAAAAAACATTTCTTTGAAATGTGTGGATACCCCCTGGACGAACTAAGATCAGTCTTTTATCCCCTTGAAATTTTAGAATAATAATTTACCCCCTGGAAAAATGAAAAACACTCTGTTAGGCCCCTGGAAATTCTGCTCGAATTACCCCCTGGAAATGTTTGTCCAACCCCCTTTATGGATATAAAATGGAACGTTTATGGACATCAGATGTACGTCGCAGTAACATTTAAGTATAAGGCTAATTCAATCTCAGTCAACATTATAAAAAAACTAAAACTGTGCATCTTCCATTGCAGAGAAAAAAACTTCATAAATATTCACTGCATGAAAACTTAGAATATATGTTATATGTTATATGTTATATCCCACAATACATCGCTGTTTTAGAAAAATCGATAACTCCGATAAGGTCTATTTTTCAAGACTTACTTATATTGACTTGACCGATAGGGACACATTTAGAATTGGATGGTGTAAAAATTTGTCCTTTGTCGCAACTTCCTTCTGACGCTTTGTGGTCCTTGCAAATCAAGTAAAGGGCGACATCTCGTACGGCGTATTTTCCGTCCACGCGTTTAGCGCATGGATTGTCATCTTTCACAGGTTTATGTTGGACTAATTTGTTTTGCTTTGCTGAAAGAGTGAAGAATAACATGTTTTAGCACAAAACTGTGGCTTTTCGAGGACTTTTATTGGATTCTTTAGCACCTTGGGGATATCTCGAAGCATATTTCCTGTGAAAGTCGACAAAAAAGTTTCACTGTACTCGTTAAAAAGTTTTCGCTCATTTCACTGTACTCGACAAAGAATCTGATTTCGCAATTCATTTATCATCTTAAAGATCAAGCTAAAGGATCCGATCACTGATTGGGTTTCTTCCATTATAAAAAGTTAACATTGAAGAAGAGGTAACAAAGAAGAAAAACTCTCGGGTGGATTTTTACAATGTAAATCGATGTAAAAATGTTACGAGCGTGTCTCACGAAAAAAAAAAACTCGACCACTTTCCTAATAGAAAGATATTTGATTATTTGATTATTGATAGATATGATGAGGACTGTCAACTTTATTATAGGCGAGACCAATTTAATTTGTTGTTCTACGGGCCCGACCAACACTATTTTTGCTAAAATCAAAAAAATAATAATATGAATTTCCACTACAATATATTTTACACACTAATTATGTGTAAGAATCAAATTTGAATAAAGCTGAAAATTAATTCAAGAAATTGAAAAATTTAGAAAATCAAGCATTCCGTACACTAAGATTTTATTATGATCTTCATCGAAGATAAAAAAAGTGAATTTTTGAACCAGATATTTTTGGAAAACATTTTTGGTACTTTACCAATCCTGATAAATGAAAAATTTATTCTTATTTTACCGACCGACCGACCCATATTTTGCTAACGATCTGACCGTAGAACTACAAATTAAATTGGTCTCGCCATATATAGTAGATTTAATTGAAGTTTACTTACGACTTTTAGGGCAAGCGATAGCCAAAGGAGATTCACAATTATCGAAAATCGGGTCATAATTTAATGTCACAAAGTAATTACAGACTTGTTTGTGAATCCTTTGTCCGGAATGACAAACGTAGTAAGTGTGACAATCCCATGGGTTTCTGTAGTTTCCTTCAGGCCGTTCTTTACAGAAGTTGTCTATAAGAATTGGAAGAAAACACATTACTAGTTTTAATTTTTCTTTTGACAATCATAAAACTTTCATGAAGCCTTTTTCGCATGAGGGGAGGGGGTTATAAGTTTAAGTGGCTTGATACTGGATTTAATGGAGAATAATGGTGGTCTACAAAAAAATATACCCGGAGGCTTCATGGCTATTAACTTGTATCATTAATTTTTTCAGGCATTTTATGCTGTTTTAGGAAAGTTTTCTATCAACTTTTTTCCTGTGTGTCGTATGTACTCACCTTCATTGATAGTAGAAGAGTTGGTGCAATTATTTCCGGACACGTAAATGGTATCTTTAGGACAAGCAATCCAGCTGCTTGTCCCATTCTTGCATTGGAAGATTTTTAATGTTTCTCTGGTCGAGTAATTCCCATCTTTTAAACCTGTACAGATATCCTTAATTTGCAGTTTCTCAGGGACGACAGTTAGTTCTGAGACTTCGTGTGGTAGTTTTGAAGGCATGATGGATTTACTGTACACAGTTTGGCAAGGAAAGGAACGTTTGCATACATCATTATAAGGATCGAAAACAAAACCGTTGATGAGACAAGGTCGAGCTAAACTTCTACCACTTTGACATAAAACGTATCCGTGGCAATTCCATGGGTTTTGCCAATCACCGTCTGAGCGTCCTTGGCAAAAGCTTGGTAAACTTGTTTTAGTGATGCTTTCACATTCTTTGGTACTTGGGAAGAAGATGGAGCCTTTGGGACAGTTGACAATACTGGCTTTGCCTTAAATCAAATGACAGAGAAAGGATGATTTTGATTTGAATTCTTCTGAGGGGTTTTTATTTCTCAAAACTGTATCCTGCTAATGTTTGAGCTCATTATACTAGTCGAGCCTTAAACTGTCTAAAAACAAAACAAGACTACCCGAGGTTTTATAGAGGTTTGATTTGGAGTTGAAATTTACTAGGGGCTTTCGTTTCTTCAATTCTTAGAAAAGGCTTAGTGCAAAAATCTTCTTCTTTTATCATAGCTGGAAATATTTTCAACAGTAATATACAAATGGCGTAGTAATGTACAAAGGGCGAAGCAATTTTCCACCTGGGAATAATATTTTGGATGGATTTTACGTACCAATGATCTCGAACTAAATAATGAAAACATTTGCTATTTCGAAAGCGAAGAAATAAACTACCATGTAGGCTAATCCGAAATTAAATTTTTATGTTTATGAGTTAAGTTTTACGAGAGACACACTCCAAAAAAATTAAGCTGTTTACCTTTCTTGCATACAAGATAAGAGAAGACATCACGTAATGGATACGTTCCGTCCGTTTTTCCTTTGCATTTGTTGTCACCAACGTTGTGCGATGGATCCATTGATTTGCCTGTGTTTGGAAGAGAAGATGAACATAAAAAACACCTAAAGCCAGATTGACATTATGTTTTCCGAGGTCTGAATCACTGCTTCAAAAACGCTGAGCTTGCATAAAGGTTGCAGTTATTCAACTGTTCAACCAATCATCAAAACAAAAGATAGCGCGTGACGTAACTTAATTGTTCGATTCAACACTGCAATGTCTTCACTTCAATATAACATTTCAATGACCAGAGAGTTTACAATGTTTTGACTGTGGGATGTTTTTGCAGAATAAGCAAACAGACTCAGGAATAGATATACTGGCCTTAAAGCATCATTTCTTTGTAATAAGGTAAGAAGCCTAAAGTACTTTTATTTTGAACCAAAGATAAAAACAATTTCAAGCTCAAAGTGTCAAGAATTAAGAACAGCCGAGCCTAAAAAAAGTTCACTGTTTTTTAATTAAAGTTCAGGGTTTTATACAAGGAATATAATGAACTAATGTTAACCTTTCTAGCGCGCTACATTTTTTGTGAAAAAAAAATTTGAAAATTTCCAACTTTTATTGGAATCCAAAACTTTTCAAACTGGCATAAAAGCTTGTAACTTTAGAGTTAGACAATGGCTTTAGTACATTGGAAAAGTATTTTTATACTCTTTCTAAAACATTCTGTTCAATCACTGTTTTAAATCTAGCCTGGGAATCCAAGCGTTAAACTTTTTTCACAGTCTAGTTTATGATATTTTTGCTGCTGGTTTAACGCTTGGCGCAGGTAGCTCGCCTGCAGGGAGATTTTTCCCTACAATGCAGGTTCGGCCTGATTGGCCAGCTTTCGGCGTATTACTTAGCAGTACATTCGCGCGCATTTTGATTATTTCGATGTGCGCGCATAATTTATGGAAAAAGCTGACTCTGCAGAAAAAAGGAAAAAAAGTGAAAATGAAAACATAGATTCATTTCAAAACAAAATGGCTGTTGGCTGGAAGTCTAAATACATGTGGCTGATGTTTTTATTTGGTTTTTAGTAGCTTTGAAAGTCTTTATAGATTGTGGAGGAGTTTTATGGTAAGTTGATTATGTGTGTTTGCCTGGGTTTCCAAAGTTCAGAAACTCTGTCAACAAGGGTTCACACACAGACTGTTTATAACATTCTGTGTCAGACTAATCTACCTGCACCAAGCTCTATAATTTTAGAACTTTGTGAGGTGAGGTATTTTTTGTTTTTTCTAAAATTATGAGCTTGGATTCCCAGGCTATTTTAAATCAAGTGGTCAGGAGATATAGCCTTAAGTCTGAGATTCGGTATATTGGCGAACTTAGAACGTGTATACACGTCACTCGGGTTTGAAAGGGTTAAGTACACATTACTATTTCAAGAAACATTATACAGCTTTTCTCGGAAACTGCGATTTATAAGATCATGTTTGCACGTGACGGTTCCGTTTCGCTCTAAAACGGAATGAAGCCATTCTATTGGTTAGAAGTGACGTAAAACTTGAATGTAACCAATAGAATGGCTTCATTACGGCTTGAAGAGGAATGAACAAAACATTTTACGTACCAAGTTGTTTGCATGGCATTTGAGCAGGGTATTCACAGGTGTCATATTTTGGATCATAATTCAATGTCACTATGATGTTACAGACTTGTTTGTGGATACGTTGACCGGAATGACAAACGTAGTAAGTATGGCAATCCCATGGGTTTCTGTAATTTCCTTCAGGGCGTCCCGTACAAAAGTTGTCTATAAGAAAGAAAGAAATGTCACAGCGACGGGTTGAGTCTAGAGTGGAGTCTCTTTAACTCGAACCTCTATAACTCTATAAGTCTTGTTAGCTCGAATGCCTCATATACACTTATTTCCCATATTTCCTGTTCTAGTTATGGAGACTCCACTTGATCATCAAGGGATGAAGTTTTCAGGGTTGTAGTGTACCGTAAGTTGGTCTAATGTCGACATTCCTCTTCTAATTTCGTCACCCTTCTTTAGAGATAAGAAAATAATAGGAAGGTCGGGCTCACTGGAGTGACTCCTCAACTGATTGCTAAGCAAAGAAAATTAATTTTAATTAGCGATTCCTCCCTTCCTACTATTCCTATCTCTAAAGAAGGGTGACGAAATTAGAAGAGGGATATCGACATTAGACCAACTTACGGTACCCATTTTTATGTCATTAAAGGGTGTCATAACAGACTAATGAGAAGATTAAGATTTACAATACAAGATAATACTTTTCCGAAACCAATAGTAGAAATTGACGTAATTAAAAAACGAGTTATTGGAAAGAAACGGAACGAAACAATAACACTACTTTCGGGCATTTGTAAAAATTCCATGGTTTGAGGAGTAAAAACCTTTCCAAAACAAAAACAAGTTACAAGTTACCTTCATTGATGTTCTTGGCTGCCGTGCAATTATTACCACTGACATAAATGGTGTCCTTAGGACACGCAATCATTTTGGAAGTTCCATTGGTACATTGCAAGAATGACAACACATCTCTGGTCGAGTAATTTCCATTGGTCAAGTTACTGCAAATGTCTTTAATTTGTGGCAACGAAGATTTCAGAATGGCCGGTACTTTTGGTGTTGGTCCTGAGCGAGCGCCAACGGTGTAACAAGGATATTTGTTTGACCTGACGCAAACATCATTATACGGGTTAAAAACAAAACCGTTAATGAGACAAGGTCTGACAATACTTCTACCACTTTGACATAAAATGTATCCGTTGCAATTCCATGGGTTTTGCCAATCACCGTCCGAACGCCCTTTACAGAAGCTAGTCAGTGTAGTTTTAGTGATCGAATCGCATTCTTTAGAAGATGGGTAAAAGATGCTACCTGTAAGAAGGTAATGTTAAACGTAGAGAGTAACTTCTCAAGACAACCACGGGTCTTAGGACATTAATGTTATTTGAAATACGTTCGTTGATTCAGTGATTATGAAAAATCAAGAACATTTTTTAATCTTACTCTCAGATCCCGGAGCTATTCTTGTTGCCTGCTGATTGATGTTTGGTGGACCAACAGGCAAATTTTAGACCATAAAATGCTTCTGTTAGAGAAGATTGCACGAGAAGACTCGCAAAATTTGTTATTAGGGCGTCAAAGATCGGGTTGTGAGCTTCAAAATGTTCTTATAATAAACGTCTACCTGTATAAGAAGTTCTTATAAAATGCGTGTACAGGTTTAAGAATGTTCTTATGAAGAGTATGTACCTGTAGGGCAATTTTTGGGGGTGGATTTCCCTTTCTTGCAAGATAAGTAGGAGAGCACATCATGAAGAGGGTAGTTGCCATCTGCTTTCCCTTTGCATGCATCGTCATCGCTGCTGACTTCTTTGGAGGAGGCTGTCAAACAAAGATATGATTTACTTCTTTAAAATACTCACCAAATACAACATATTATTAAGACCCGCCGATTTCTGTTTCTTGGAGATTATGATTGTTTTACGTAGTCTTTCGAGTTTTACGGAAATCCGTCAAATATCAGGGGAAATTTTAAGTTCGAAATTCTGGAGATGCTGTGATCCTAAAATTGTTTAAACTCAAAGAGGTAACAGTCTTCAAGTCGGATTTTGACGTCCTTAATGGAAAGAATGTTCGAAAATGATATTAGTACTTTTAAGGTCCAAAACCTCCTCAAATTGACGGTATTTTCTAGATTTATAATCACCTTGTATGCATTTCCATAAGAAGGAGAAAAATTTCAATTCTAGTGTATAAGACCAACATATAAAGTTTTTTCATTAAGCTTTTGGACCAAAAGGTCTGTTTTTTACACGTTAGTGGATTAGTTATGTTGCAAAACAAATGAGGTATTAGTAAAAATGAAAGAAAAGCCCTTAATGTGAAAAAGACGTGTGTGCATTATAAAATTAAACATGCTTTACAAGAGAAATTATGTGTCTAAGGAGGGGGCGCTAGGGTTAGATGGTGTGACAGTATTTGCCATTTTTTCTATCGCTGTTTGAGGAAAAAAGCCATGAAGTGAATTTTAGTATTTTTTGGCTGTCAGCGTCGACGGTGACCAAAGAAAAATGAGTCTTTCTTTCGGTGTCTAAAAATTAACTCCAAAATTGCAAATAACTAGTAAATATCAAATTGCAAATTCAACTTTTTTAATTTGAGACTAAGCTGTCTGTCAACTACCTGTCTACGTCCTGTTAATCTTTCTGTCTATCCGTCTGTCTATCTGTCTGTTTATCTTGATATTTGTTTATCGCATGCAGTGTGTGCATTGTGTATTTAATTATAGTAATTTGTGCATTGATCAGTTACAACATTTCATTTCATTTTTCCCATAGAAAGTCACGTGATGTACTTTTTAGACAATAGATAATTTTGAGCGCAATTAGGCTATGGTTTAACTCGTTAACAATTTGTTTATTGTGCGCTTTCGGTGAGTTGACACAGTGCTCTGTTATGACGTCACGCGGTGGCATAGAATGATGGGGGGAACTTACGAAGCTCTTTACAGTCGTGAGTATCAAATTTCTGATCTACGGGATCATAATAAAACCCTTTGGCTGGTGTTGGCGAGTGATGGACTTTGACATCTGATTGACAAAACAAACATTCGCTGCAATTCCAGGGATTTAAGAACCAAGATTCACACCCATATATTCCAGAGATGTTAACACGGTCTTTACAGAAGTTGTCTGAAATGCAAGAAACGGATAGACATGATAACAAGTTGCTTAGAAACTATTGACTTTTTGGGAAATCGTTTTTGTTCAGAATTTATTTGGCGAGGATTAGAAATCTCAAGAAAATTCTTAGAATTTATCATAGTAGAGCATGATAAAAATTAATATTACACTACAAAAAATAAAATTGCAAATCACACCAATATATTATAAAAAATGGCGCATAATTGTTCTGTTTCACCTGGGATCATGAGTGTTTTACACGAGATAATGCTATGGTCGGAATGAGATCAGTCCTAATGAAAAGAATCACATACCAATATTATACTGCGCTCCATCGACACACCTTCGTCCGGGTATAAAAATTTGATTTGTGTCGCATGTTACCAATGATGCATGTCCATCGGAACAAACCATGTATTGAAATGGTGAAGGGGTGTAAAAGACATAGTTGAAGAATTGTGCTTTATCCTGGCATATTGTATCGTTTGCTTTGGCGAACACCATATATTCATTCTTTTGAGCTGTAAAAAGTGGAGTCGAGAAATAAAATTCAATATATGGTATTTTACTCTAGTGGATCATTCGACCAAAACCATTCTTACTGAGGAATCGCAATACAAGCTTAATGAACAATTTTTGTTATAATAGAAGGAATTATCTTGAAGTTGAGTAGCCAATTCCCTCCCACAAACCAAATTTTTTCTTTGTTTTTTTTGTTAAATCGCGATAAAAAAGCGGTTTTCGTCTAACAGGCTAGAAGTTGAGTGACTCTGGGAGAAAAATAAGTTCACCGCAAAATACCGATCAATAAACCCAGACATAATATCGCAATTAGAATAAGGTCTTCTTTTTCGCGACACAATGCGAAAAATGATAAGGGATAAAGGCAAAATGAAAATGTCCTCATTGTGTATCGCTTATTCATTTTCACCCCATCGCAAATAAGTTAGATAGATATGACTCCCCCGAATGTATTCGAAATCAATTTGAGTCACAACGCTGACAGACACTGCGACTTGACAGACGCGAGCTGTCAAGCCATGATGTATACAATGACACTCGAACAACACTGGGTAGGTGATGCTCAAGCGAGCCCGAACCTTATGAGTACCGCAAATAAATAATAGATTTTTAAATCTCAGATAAATGTCTGGGTCTATTCATGCCGACAAACAAATTCGCCACAAACAGCATCAGAAAATTTCAAGTCAAAAGACCAAGCTGACCCAGCTCTAGAAGGAGGGGTCAGAACCACCCCCTTGGGTGCTCTCTCGCACTTTTTCACGAATCATTCAACTTACGATATTGGGTGCATTCTTCTTCAGACTCGCTGACAAATTCACACAGGTCATTGTGAGGGTTGTACACCATATTCAAGTAGGTGCATTTACGCATGTATGCTTGTTGGTGCTTGCATTGGATGTATCCATTACAGTCCCAGGGGTCACGGAAATTCCCATCAGCTGCCACGATGCAAACCTAAAAATGAAGAAAGAACTTCACGTTTTTTTATAAGAACCAACTATGTAAGAACATAAGGCTTCGACGGCCAAATTATCAAGAATGAGTTAAGAACATTTTAGGGCTTTGCAGACTGTAAAACACTCGATTTCTTAAGGAAAATCGACAAAAATACTCACATTATGGTATGGTGAAAATAAGAACATGTTATGAACATTTTTAAGCTTAAAAAAAGTTGGGAAACATTCAAAGGTTTTGAAAATTTAGAGTGTTATTATAAAAAACACGGCCTATCATAGCCGAGAAATCGGTAAACTTTTACTAATACGGAACAGAAAAGACTTATTTACCTTAGTAATGAAAACTGCAAAACCTGAAAAAACTGAAAACCTTACCCTCTCCGGAGACATATCATCATTAGGAACACATTTGGAATTGACATTTTCGTAAATGAAGCCAGCAGGACATTCGATGACAAATGATTGTTGGAAAGAACATCTCAAGTAGGAGAACAAATCACGGATTGCATAATTGCCATCCATTCTTTGAGTGCAATCCAATTCTCCAGCTTGTACCATAAAGAAAAAGTATAATAATCAACTTTTTAATTAACCTTATTCGTACTGGGAGGGGGGGGGGGCTTTTTCTGTTTAGTGGTGGAACTAATGTTAATAACTCCTGGAATAAGAAAGCTTTTGACATGACATTTTCTGTAAATTACTAACTTTTATTTTTATTGGATTGTTAGTTTTGGAGGAGAATAAGTTAAAACACCCTGTAAGTAATATTGTGTATATCCCTTTTTGGTATAAATGAAAGAAGTGAAATTATGAGTATTTTGTAAGATGATATTATTGTGAGATGATCTCAATGAACTGAGAAATCATGGTTGGTCCCAAAGGAAGAAATCTTTGAAAATCAAGAACTACAAAAAACTACAAGAAGTTAAAAGAAGTTCTATAATGGGAAGTGAAATTCCTTAAGTTCTTGGAAATCCTGTCATGCCTTGGTTTCTCTGGGTCTGCATTGAACCTGAATAAATGTTAAGAGGGCACATAATCTAATGAACTTACATTTGATGTAGACACATGGGTACTTGTCTTTTGGTACACAATGATCAAGACATGGATTGTAGACCATACCGTTGACTGTACAAGGTGTATTGACATTAACCCCATCGGTGCATACCATGTATCGACGACAATACCAAGGGTTCATATAGTTTCCATTAGCACGATTTTTGCAGAAACCATTTACATAGCCTGTGTGTGAGTAAGAGAATAGAAACCACTCAAATTGGCTCTCGATTCAACAATCCAAAAGCTTAATAAAATGTCTAATCGCACGATGGGTTATTTTTTCTTATTTGGCACGCCCTCAAAGAGAGCAATTAATCGTTAATTGCATTCTGTAGAGAGCAATTAATCGTTAATCACACTCTCCAATGCCGCGCCAATGTTTACAAAATTGATTTTAATGATTTTTCTTACATTTTTTTTGCATCGAACGTCTTAATTGCATTCGAAATTTATTTTGTGAGAAAGAAAATCAATAAACAACAAGCGATACTTTTATGGACCTACCTGGTTATCAAACTAAGCAGTGAACATTGAAACAATGAAACACATAAGACATAACTGGTCAAAATACAAAAAATAAAGAAAATGAAAGATTTTTGAAAAAGAAATAAAAAAGCTATTAAACGCTTTTCTTTATAAAAACCACTATCAGACAGAAAAATGCACAGCTTAATAAATAAGGTTTCCAGAAAACTCAAACAGTCGCACTCTACCGTGACATTTTCTTGAAAAAATGAAGGAAAACCGTTTTACGCCGGTTTTCACCTGTTCCGGCGATTTTTAAGGAGTTCCGGATTCAAAGGATGATTTTTTTGGAAATCAAACAATGCTAAGTTTTGGGCATCATCATAAAGAACATTTTTCTGTAAAGAAACAATTAAATAAGTTGAAAAAATGTGACGGAAATGTGAAAAAAACGACGATTTCCGGCACATTTCCGGTTCTACAGACCGGAAAAAATCTTTTTCGACAAACGGTTTTCGACACCTTTTCGGCAGTACTAATGTGCATCTATGTGCAAAAAATCGCAAAAAACTAATGAGAAAATCTCGAGAAAATCTCAAAAAACCGCTTTTTTCGGGACATTTCCGGTTCTAGCGGCCGGAAAAATTTCTTTTTCGAAAATTGGGCTCTGTCACATTTCGGGCATTGCCATTTTACATCATTGTGCAAAAAATCATGAAAATCTGTCGAGTATAAGTTGAAAAAATGAAGGAAAACCGTTTTACGCCGGTTTTCGGCTGTTCCGGCGATTTTTAAGGAGTTCCGGATTCAAAGGATGATTTTTTTGGTAATCAAACGATGCTAAGTTTTGGGCATCATCATAAAGAACATTTTTCTGTAAAGAAACAATTAAATAAGTTGAAAAAATTTGACGGAAATGTGAAAAAACGACGATTTCCGGCACATTTCCGGTTCTACAGACCGGAAAAAATTTTTTTTCGGCAAACGGTTTTCGACACCTTTTCGGCAGTACTAATGTGCATCTATGTGCAAAAAATCGCAAAAAACTAATGATAAAATCTCGAGAAAATCTCAAAAAACCGCTTTTTTCGGGACATTTCCGGTTCTACCGGCCGGAAAATTTTTTTTTTCGAAAATCGGGCTCCGTCACATTCTAGGGTTTATAGTAATGCACCTTTGTGCAAAAAATCGAATGAGCCAATCTCGAGAAAAGTTGGTAACTAACGAACGAACTAACTAACTAACGAACACGGGTTAATTTATAGGACCTCCACCCCACCGGGGTAGGTCCAACAATAAAAGAAAGACAAAAAGAGAAGAGAAAAATATAAAAACTTTAAGTGTAATTTCTGTGATTTACTTTCCTAACTGGGAAAAGGTAGTGACAGCCATTGTGCGATTAGCTCGTAATCACATAATAACTTGTACAATTCGAAAATTGCACTTGTGATTTTTTTGTTTCGAATTTTCCTCGTCCTTTCGGACTCGGAAAATTAATAACAAAAAAATCACTCGTGCCATTATATTCGAATTGCACTCGTTATCATGTGATTACATATACATATGAAGCCTATCTGTAATTAATTTTAGTTTTGAAATTGACATTTTTCCTTCGAGATTATTAGAAATACAACTTTAACAAAAAAGTTGCAATTTCTGACAAAAACAATTGCTCCAAAAAAAAAGAACGACCTATGGAAGAACTGCTCATTTCTCCTAGGTCTCCGGAGTTCTATGGAACGAATAAATTTGATCTCTTATTTTACTAAAAGTTAAAACAAACCTCCTGAATGCTTTGTATCTTTGCAACTTTTGTAGAGCTCCACAAAAAGCATATCGTTGGGACAACACATCAATTGTGGTACCTTGTTGGTGCACTGAATGTATTTGAACACATCTCGAATGGCATATTTACCATCAGACTTATCTTTACAAAAATTGAGATCCGTATCTGCTACCTGCGACGTGTTCCCTGAAACAGACATATCAAGTATCCAAATCTAAATTCTAATTCAAGTATTCAAATCTTACTAAACTCCAGATTACATTTGGAACCTGTTTTTTGCGATAACTAATTTTGGAGAATATGACATATTTAGACGTATTCACCAAAATTAGTCCTGGTTTAAATATAAAGGTCTGGTCTGACGGGGAAGGGGGGGGGGTACTTTGGCAAAATATGTGCTGGCGGGTATGTGCCAGGCATAAGGGTCCCTTTTTCACACGCTTGAAAGTCCATCAAAGGGGTACAAACACCATTAAAAAGCAATTGAGTCTCTGTAAATTACCAAAATAAAAAATCGACTCCCTCTAAGGGTCATAAATTTTGAACTTTTGAATTTTCTAAATTTGGCTCGGCTATACCAGGCATCTCGCAAACCTAGTACCAACCCCCTGGTTCTTGTACCTTGTCAAAATAACCTCTAAAATTCATAAGTAATGATTATTTAGCCAGTTTAGAAGTTGGTTATCCCAAAAAATAATTCAGGATTTATGCTGCTTGTTCAACAGAGTCTTTTACTTTTACAGCATCTTTGCATCAAACAATACTGTGACGATATATGATTTGGTTTTATGCATCAATAGATTTTTCAACAATACCAATAAAGCAAAAAAAAAATCACCAATAATTGTAATTGTAGTTAAAAGTCAGAAACCTTACCTTGTATTTCAATTGGACTCCATCCAAGCCAATTACAATAAGGGTCAGAGCATTTTGTATCTTGTAAGGGTTCTTGTTCATCAATGTTATTGCCAGTGCTGAGCATAAGCGTCTTATCAGGAGATTCGAATCTGTCGACCACTTGCACCCAATCCAATTTGTTCTCATGAACACCAAAAGACTTTGGATTGCTCATTTCACTGTCATCATCGTTGTTGGGTTCCATGTTTACATTATCAACACCTGTGACTTGGATGCAAGGATACCGTCCTGGATAATCACAATAATCATGGTAAGGGTCATAGTGAAAAGAAGAGTCTTGACAAGCCATGACATTTGTAGTATGGTTCTCTGCACAGCTTATATAAGTGTGACAATCCCATGGATTGGCCCAATCATCCAGTCCTCGATTGGCACAAAATGTTTTAACATATTGTGTTTTGATGTCAACACATTTTTTGATATTTGGATCAAAGATGTAATTTTTACTGCATGGTATGACTGTCCCAACCTGATCTTCGCATTTGAGATACTTGAAGACATCTCTCAGCGGATATAAATCATTGACCATCGTAAGACAGGCATCTTCCGGTTTTGATGTTTGGTATGAATTTGATTCCTCACTAATTTTGTTTTGATTTTTCTTCAAATTAATTTGGATGTACGAACTTATTTTCTCTTTAATCTTACTGTGTACAATTTTGCCTAAACCATTCTCTGTCGAGACTGAATCTACTTGGATACATTTATAGTCTCTTTGGTAAGCACACCAATCGTGATATGGATCGAAGTGACCTGTCCATGTTGGGAAGATGCAAGTTTGGTTACGAAGGTGGTTCCAGAAACATTGGATGAATTTCTGACAATTCCAAGGATCTGCCCAGTCATCATTTTCACGATTGATGCAGAAATTTTTGTAAGATTTAGTTTTAATGTCAACACACTTTTCAACATTGGGATCTGGATCATAAATGAAATTATGCGGACAATCAATGACATTTCCAACCATTTCTTGACAGTCAAGGTATTTGAAAACATCCCGTAAAGCATACCTTCCATTGATCATATACTTACAGGCATCTTCAGTTCGTATGGTTAGTGAAACTAAAAATTGGAAATAAATGTAAAAACGATGTTTTAATGTAAGGTAAATACCCACATAGCTATGTATATCATATTCATCGATTTCTTTAGCTTTGTTATTGTTTGAAAAGTTTGATAGACGGATAATAATATAGCCACCACTTCCTTCAGGAAGAATTTTCTGATAATTTTGACGTTCAAATTGACTGACATATGTACGGATTAGAAGTTGGAGTAATTGAGTGTAACTCTAAAACTTTACCTTTGATCGATTTGCATGGATAATCCTTCTCAGAGACGCATTCATCTTTGTATGGATCATAAACCATTGAGTTCAAGATGCAGGGTTTATTCAGCGGCAGTTCATTGGTGCATGAAATAAATCGGTGACAAGTCCATGGATTCATCCAATTACCATCCGTGCGCCCATCACAAAAATTACTAACCGCAAAATACTTTCCGCTTACACATTTTCCATATTTTGGTGCAAATATTTCATTCTCAGGACATGCCAATACAGAAGAAACTCCATTCGAACACTGTATATACTTGAAAACATCCCTTATTGCATATACTCCATCCTTTTTCTCATCACAAAAGACTCCTTGTGCTAAGTTTACCTCTGAAAATAAGAATTTTTTTCTTGAAAACTATTCTGGGCTTTTAAAACTTACATGCTTCAGAAGAACCTTTTAACATACTTGACAAAGGCTTTTCAATGTTAAAACTACGTAGGGTATGATCATTATTAAAACTTCTAAACCTTGTATAATATCTTTTTTGCACATGCTTATAGGAAACACATACCTTATGTAATCTCAAAACAAATTCAAGAAGGTAACACATTCATCAATAGCATATCTTTTGAATGAATATTTTAATTATTATTCTTTGATATAATTTTCTGTTGAATTTTACATCAAATTAAGGTAAATTGAGAATAATTTTGAATACCAGTCATGGAAGCTAATCTATTAGCATTATTAGTTGTAAAGGAGATTGACTATATCAAAAAAGGTAAGGTTTTAAATGGAATAGAATTCAGATTCACATACCTCTAGTTTTGGTTTTTCCTTGTTGCTCAACTTGTTTACATGCATACTTTTCTTTATAATTACATTGATCAGTGTAAGGGTTGAACACAAGCTCAGGCAATTGACATTTGAATTGATGTGTTGTGTTATACCAACATTTGAAAAACCCATGACAATCCCAAGGATTCACCCAATCATCATTTGTACGACCCTGGCAAAAGGTTTCTGGAGTCTTTGTTTTGATATCAATACATTTCCCAGCCTCTGGGTCAAAAATTGTGTTCTTTTCTTCACAGGGGACAAATGTTCCTTTATTGTCTTTGCATTGTAAATATTTGAAAACATCTCTGATAGCATAGTTTCCGTCTGTTAAGTATTTGCAGGCATCACCATCTTCGATGGGTGACCGCACTATAAACAGAATGTGATGAAAAATTATAATTGTATAAAGATTTTGGAAAGCTTATAAAAGGGTCAATACGAGTGGATTCTCTGCTAATTCTTATTCTAAATTTCATATCTAGAATGATTGACTACAGCTTTTCTTTTTGTAACTGATTGATGTTAATGATTTTGCAACATTGAAACATTTGTAAAAATACTTACAACTGATTTTTTGACAACGAAGATTATCTCTACACATATCAAGGTACGGATCATAGACAAGACCATCTGCTTGGCAAGAGATGATATGTGCTTTTTTATGGACGCATTGAACAAATCGATTGCAATCCCAAGGATTTTGATAATTCCCATCTTCCCTGTTTTTACAGAATGTTTTTGCAGACAGATGGTTTCCATGAACACATTTTTGCGATTCTGGATCGAAAATCTTGTTATCTTTGCATTTTAAATATGTAGCTTCATCCCTAACACATTTGATGTAAGCAAACAGATCAGCTAATGGATAACTACCATCTGCTAAATCCAGGCATGGATTTTTTGTATCATAATGTGAGAGCCATTTTGCATCTAAAACAAAACAAGCTAGATGTTGTATGGACCTGATGATGAGAGTTAATTAGCAATGAGGAGAAAATGAAAAAAATCGTCAGAAAATATAACGTTTAGTGAAAATGCATAACCCATTAACCTTTTCAGTCCCAGGGGACCGCACTGCAGTCCCTTTGGACCCGTCGTTTTTTTCCCAGAGGACTGCACAGCGGTCCCTGACTTCTTTTTTAAATTGTGATGTTTTGGCGGGAAATAAAGAGATGTCTTTAAGTAGCTTTCAAAGTAGATAAGATAGCGCGTTGTGTGCAAAAGACCGCGTAAAAAAAGTTTGTTTGAGTAAAAAGTTTTGTTTACAAAAGTATTTACAAAGATTTTTGGAAGCAAAATCTGTAAGGCCCAAAATGGGATTCTTTACAACTTCTTTCAATCATTATGATTGTTCTATGAGGGCGAATCAAACAATTCTTTTTTCAGTTAGTAGATACTGTTTGTGCTAAACATTTATCACAAGAATGAATGGGTTTAAACCATTTTTTTGATAAAAGAAATTCTCATTGAATGGCAAAAACTTGCTGTATTCAAATTTTTTTTTGCCTTTCTCTGGTCACGTGACACGCTGATGATGTCATTTTGCAAACTTCTTTCTATCAAAATGATTTTCATACTATAAGTGAATAAGGGTGAAAACTTGAGAGGCCTAGGTTTAGTGATTCCAGAGATATTGAAGCATAAGTAAATGCATTCAAAAACTCATTTTACGGCTCTGGGAAAGTAGCTGTGAAAACTCCGGTACTGAAAGGGTTAAATTCATCATTGATTGCTGATGGGCGGAAAGGGAAGGGGAGTAGGGAAAAAAGAAATAGAAAGTTCCGGTTGCAAAAAATCAGTTTTATCGACAATTGAATCATGCTTGATGGTGGGCATTGTTATCAAAAATGTTTTTGTGTGAGAAAAACAAAGAAATATTAGGAAAAAGTCCAATGTAAATCTGCAAAAACAGTGATTTGCGGCATTATTCCAGCATTTTCAACCGGAAAAGAATTTTTCTCAAAAATCGGACTTGGTCATGTTTTGCTATTACACGTATCTTTGTGCAAAAAATCAGAAAAAACTAATAATGAGATTTCGAGAAAATGACAAAAAAACGGTTTTGCTGGCATATTTCTGGCATTTTTGGCCGGAAATAAATTTTTTTGGAGAATCAGACTCTGTCACATTTTGGGCATTACCATTTTGCATCTTTGTGCCAAAAATCAGGAAAAACTAATGAGCTAATCTTGAGAAAAATTGGTAACAAATTAACGAACGAACGAACGAACGTCAGTTAATTTATAGGACCTCTACCCCACCCACCGGAGTAGGTCCAAAAAACCATCATTTTTAATTAAAAAAAAGGATAAGATGCCATAATTTTGGTATAATGTTGTCTTTTATTTACAAGAAAAATCAAAATTTGTTTTTCTATCTTAATCCAATTAAAGTTTCTCTTTGAGGTTATTAAAATACTGGATTTTCCTGAAAGTCTCTGTTTTTGCAGTTTTTGAAGTGATATTTCTTCACTTCTGTCATATATTTTGATGTTTCCATTATTTTGTATAAACTCACTTTTGAGGAGTCATTTATTAATTTTGATCCATCTAATTTGAATTGTCTGAAATTGCTCAAAATAATCCAATCTGTCAGATTTATTCTAAATTTAGACAGTTATTATTATTTTTTGTTGATTGTTTTGATTGCAAATATATCTTAGGAAGGAGAACCTCTAAATAATTTCAAAATTTAACAGCACTAATGGAATGGAACATAAACTTGCTTAGTAGGGCTAGTATTTATTCAATTATCTGACCCCCTGTCACTTCCTCTTCTGCCAAATAATTTTTGGAAAGAAACAAAACTTTAAAGACCCGAAATGACTTTTCCTCTAAATGTGTTTTCGCGTTCTTTTGCCTTGTTAATATTGAAATCCTTCTTTCTTTCCACGGGAAAACATGTGGTTTTGAGCCTTATGATTTGACTTCATGAGTCAGGGCAGTGTCATCATAAGAGGGAAAATTTTTTTTAAGACTTTGGGACACTGCAAGAAGCTTCCACTGCAATTTTTAGAGTAAGGGGTCACATATCGATCCTTTCCACGACTAGGTTAGAGTCTGTGACCCTAAGAAATAACAATTTTTGAGACGTTTATTCCATGACAAAAGTTACTTTCCATATTTCTTTTCCTCCTTCTATATTTTGCTTTGCTACTTTACAGTATAGAACAATTTTAACCAAAATAAACAACCTGATGTTTATGTCTCGTGTATCTTTTGTTTAGACAGTCCGCGCGGCCCTTGAATTTTGCCAACGGTCTGTCCTTTTTGTGAAATGCCGCTATTCTATTGATAATGATTACGGAGACAATTGATTCCGCCAACTTTGCAAAAAAAGTTTAGAAAGTATCTCCATTATTTTTAAAATGTAAACTGAGCAAGCCGTAGCGAAATTAAAGATGGCTGGACAAAACAACAATGAAAGTGAAGGAGAAAATTTAGACTTTCATCGATTTTTGATAGTTTTTCAACTGATATTAAGAGGTGGGGGTGGGGGTTTTCAAATTAGCGCCAATTTGACGTTAGTCGTGGGAAGAATTGCTATGTGAGTGACCCCTAATATTTACAAATTGGGGAAATCCATTGTAATTTTAGAATCCAATTGGCAACGAGTATTGTAAAGTGTTGAAATTTTCACTGGAAATTTGTTATGTTTTTCATTATCGAAAAAAGGAAAAATCCTTTCCTGAAACATCATCAATTTTTCTTCACACCCAAGATTGATTTTTTTTAAATCCAATAATTCCAATTAAAGATTGCTCTACTCTCACTGAAGTCGATCATTTGAAAGAATTCTTTTTTTCGAAATTCTGATTACGTCTGCAAAGAATAGGATTTTTCCTTTTTTCCTAATTTCTGCTGACGTTATGAAAATTTTGAAAAATTTCTTTTTTCAAATGATTGACTTTAGTGAGATACATCTTTGGTGAAAGTTTGAAGACAATTGGATAAACAATTTTTGAGCAATTTAATTTTTAGTTTTTATGATGTCATTGATTATGACGTCATAATCAGTTTTTACGGTTGTTTCGCAAAAATCAGCGAAAAACAATTAGGTTACACATCAGGTTAGAAACTTCATCATAGTACCCTTCATGTTCAGCCATTTATTTGGTCATTTTCTGTCGACTAATGCAATCTAAAAATTATGGTAATTTTCAGTTTTTCAGGCATGCCATAACTTACTTACCCGAGCAATGTCGACAGCCCCTTCAACGCTAGAATCTTTTAGAATACCGTTAGTTAGGATGTTTAAAGCAAACTTGAGTTCTTTTCATTAAACAGGGGGTTGGTGAATGTCTTGTTATTCCAAAAGGAATTTTATAGTTATTCTGATGATTTTAGCATTTTTTAAGTGCTGATTATTGCTGACTTCATCAACCTTTTGATTTTTTTGGAAATGAACATCCTACTCAATTTCCATGTAAAATTTGAGTTAAATTGGATAGATATTCCTGGAGGGATTAACATTTTAATTTTATGCTGACATCAGTAAAAGTATTTTCCTCTATTATTTAAGTCCAGCAACTTCTGAGATAACATTTATGTAAAGAGTTAAAGTTGGCTAAAACTTTTGCAGAAAAGGCCGTCACTTGTCTTTATTTTCAATTCAATGGTTTTTGAAATGCTGTAAACTTGCCTGAGAAAACCCTTTGAAAAATTAAAGATCTCTATCTCTGGAAAAGGTCATAAAAATCCCTGGGAAATAGCTTATTTGGAGAACGCTACGGCCTATTGAATACTAATTACTCCACAATTGTTACCTAGAAACAAGATGATTTATCACGTTTTTATTGGCTGAGGGAAAGTAATGTATGCAGAGTAATTTGTTATTCAATAGGACGTCGCATTCTCCAAAACAACTATATGGAAATGGAAAAGCCCAATAATCCAAAAAAACTAGACAGTGTCAATCGAATAAGTTTGTACCAAAATCGGGATCGAACAAATCAAATCCAGTGTGGAATCTATGCAAAAGCCACGCCGAAGATATTTTGAGGATCAAGAAGGTTACACCCAATTGAGGACATTCTCACGCCGAATATATTTGGTGTACTGTGCATGAATTCCAGACTGGAATCAAATGTAATTGAACTCGATATAATAATTGTAATTGGATTGTTGAACACAGTCAAATCTCAATTAAACGGCCAATTCCTGGGTAATATTCAATTGTGTTTGATTGTGAATGTAATCGAAGCAATCAATCCACAAATCCTGGGTAATATGCAACTGCATTCATTAACATAGGCACATTTTAAGCCGTCTTTGCCACTTTATACTTCATGTTAAAATTTTAGTTTTTGAGCATAGCTTATATCAATACTTAAATTTTATTCAAAAGTATAGGTAGGTATTATTTAGAACCTTTATATATCTATTTGAACTTTTCAGCTTAAGGAACAAAACATTATCCTTTTTATCTCTGCCATTTTTTTGGTGATATTTTTAGAAGATATTTTTTAAGATATTTTTATCTTTAGAACCAAAACCCAAAAGGGTTGACTTATGTTCATAGACATATTTCGGAAACTTTTTAGAAAAGAAATCATACCATTATCTGATTATATCATATCATCATCAGAAAAACAACGACAGGATTTACGATTTAGTAAGTTGAAATAAAAAATTAGAAATTAAAAAAAAATGTCTTACCTGAAAATGCAAAAGCAGCACAGAAAATTGGTAGCAAAAACAGCCTCATATTGTTCTTTCCATCAAGAGGGTCATGAGATGAGTGATAAGAATTTTTCTCTCAAACTATTTCAGTGCTGCAATTTGTTTGGATTTGGAAGTGGTTTGACTGTCTCCTGCTTAAAGCATGATAACTAGGAGGGAAAATTCTTGCGAAATTGAAAGTCACATGATGAACTGGGACGAGATAAGAGCTGAAAAAACCGGAGGTCAGTTTTCATCTTATAATGTCTACTAAAAAAGAAAAATTTCAAAACTAAAAACATCTCAAAAGAAAATACTCATTATCAAACTTTTAAAACTATATTTATGATAAAATCATTAAAATAATTACAGGAACTGCTATAGAATGACAAATCTTCATTCTCCCTATTACCCCCTGAATAGCTTTATTATCTCGAAATTCTCGGAAATTTAGTTCCATTATCCCTCCAGGGGGGGATAACTCTTGACATAGATGTGATCTTACTTGACTTTTTGGCCTATTGATACAGTGATTGTTCAAAAAAATTTATCAATTTATAATTTCTAAGTAAATCAGCATTTTTTCAAAACTTCTGTGTGTCATCGAAAACAAGAATAAACACCACAAAAGATTAAAATGCACCTTGACAATAGTGACGTCATCATCAAATCAAACAAAGTTTAGCAAAGCGAGCGCCAAGAAATTTAGCGCGCAAATAGGATTCAAGATGGCGTCAAACGAAGACCAAATTTTAGATTCGTGGATTTTAGAAAAAATCGCACATAAAACTTGTCAATTTTACACTGAATCGTGTTACTCCTGTTTAGCCAGATGTGTGACAATATGGAAAAGTAAGTAAATTCTTATTAAACGGCAATTCTTCAAAAAAATATTGAGTTCAAAAGTATAAATATTGGGGGCCATTCCAGAAAATTTTTGTATAACACCCCAGGCGTCCGCGCTCGATAGGATCGATCATCGGAACGGCTCGATGACGGATCGATATGTGATCGATGGATTACTTATCGATCCGGATAGGAGATCGATGGAAGATTCAGCCATTAAAAAGTCTTGAGTATCGATCCTTCGTTGATCCATTATCGAGCTAGTATTTCAATCGAGTATATCGATTTGTCATCGATCGTTAATCGATTCGTCATCGATCGTTAATCGATTCGTCATCGATTATAAATCGATTCGTCATCGATTATAAATCGATTATGCATCGATTATAAATCAATTATGCATCGATGACGAATCGATTAACGATCGATGACGAATCGATATACTCGATAGAGTCGATAGGGTCGATAAGATCGATAAAAGATCGATGATAGATCGATGATAGATCGATGATAGATCGATAACTAATCATAAGCTTAAAAAAATCTTGAGTATCGATCCTCTATCGATCTCTTATCCGGATCGATAAGTAATCCATCAATCACATATCGATCCGTCATCGAGCCGTTCCGATGATCGATCCTATCGAGCGCGGACGCCTGGAACACCCCCTGTAGGACGGGTTGGCAAACGATATCATCCACCAGGATGCATCCTCTCTTATTTTCCCCCTATTTTCCTATCTTCTATCCTGATTTTCTGACTTTCTCTAGTGTTTCTAACTGTTTTCTGTTTTAAGTATTTTTATGAAATTTGACCGTACCGGTGAAATTTGGTCTCCGACTACCCCGGCTCGAACCACCAAATGTAAGCTATCTTGGTTTACAAACCCAATGCCTAACCGCTTGCATCAACGAGCCACGGCAGAATGTTGTCATTCACAAATACTTATAGCGTGTAATTTACAGACCTCTATTAAGAAAGCTCCCAGCCCTACCGGTGCCCCTACAAGGATCCCTACGGGATCCTAAGTTAGGTTACAGGGTACAGATGCCCCTAAGAAGGCCTTCGGTCTTATATTGTGACTCTCGAGCTCCAACCCTAACCCTAACTGATAATAACAGAACCCCCGTCTAGGTCCGCAGATTGAAAAATTTCACTTGCATCCTGGTGGATGATATCGTCTGCCAACCCGTCGGACGACGTGCATTTTTTAATTTTTTCTAGCCTCGGAAATAATTTTTCTTTTCCAGTGGTGGTCAAAAATTCCGATGAAAATCTATGTACTTTTGCAAAATGCATCGGAAATTCCACTCTATTTTGTTAGGGGCCGTCGACATTCGACTTTCGAATTTTTTAACAGCATTTGGCCGTTAAGGGGGGGAGGGGGTCGACCATGTGCCATTAAGGGAAGGTCGAAAATCTCTTTATTGGTCAACTCACCACATATCAATTCTTTTCATCAGAAAATATTGATTTTTGAGACGTTTATTCCATACAAATGTTACTTTCCATATTTCTTTTCCTCCTTTTATCAACTAAGATCTGCTAAAGTCACATACCTAAAGTATTCACTTCGCTATTTTTTAGAATAATTTTAACCAAAACAAACGACCCGATGTTTATGTCTCGTGTTCCATTTGTTTAGACGGTCCGCGCGGCCCTTGAATTTCGCAGACGGTCGGTCTTTTTTCTTTGAAATGCCGCTATTCTTTTGATTATGATTACGTAGATAATTAATTCGCGCAACTTTCAGAAAAAAGTTTAGATATTATCTCCGTTATTTTTAAAATGTAAACTGAGCAAAGCCGTAGCGATATTAAAGATGGCTGACGAAACAACAATGAAAGTGAAGGAGAAAATTTGGAGTTTCATCGATTTTTGACAATTTTTTAACTTTAGAGAATTTGATGGCTGTTAACGTAGAGGGGGGGAGGGGGTCAGAACCATAACGGCCAAATGCCGTTAAAAAATTCGAAAGTCGAATGTCGACGGCCCCTTTTGTTTTTTTTAGTTCAATTGCCTTGGAAATTCATACATTTTCTTCTCTCACCTTGGAAATTTCAAATTTTGGTGAAAACCTTTGCCCTCGGAAATCCTGTGTCGTCCGCCCCCCCTGTTACAGACAAATTCTTGAATGGCCCATTGAGCTTTATTCCAAAAAAAATTTTACAGGGGTATGGTATTGACGAACTTTTTTCACTAACACTACAGACTTGAATCTTCATACAAAAATCATGGGAAATGCATATTTGGAATTTGCACTTAAGCACTTAAGCACTTTTTGATAAATACCGTGAGTTGTCCTAAATCCGACAGCCCTGCCTAAATCCAATGGGGCGTTTCAAAGATACTAACTAGATAAAAACAAATCTTTCACTGTGACGCAATGAAGATACCAAAGTGTCAACTAAACTGAAAGATTTGATACACTGAATCAATTGAACCAAATAACAATAATTGCTTCTTATATAAAACATAAATTTTCACTACAAAATTGTTAACGTTTTAAACACGAGCAACAGATTCGGAATAATAGAGGTAATTATTTTTTTACCACTCACACTTTTTTGATCACATTAATTGACATCTTGACATTATAGTCATCTTGTTAGCTGTTTTGTTTCCAGATTACTTGCAATAGTTTATTGTTCAACTTGGAGTGGGAATGTTTGTAAACATATAATTTTTTTTTTCTTAGTGGTTAATTGGGGGGTCGGATTTAGGCAGGGCTGTTGGATTTAGGACCGCTCATGGTAACGAGATTGCTCACGGGAATTTTTTGACCAGCATCCCTCCGCGCAATCATGTTTAAGCGCCCACGTGTGTACGCTCTGTGAATTCTGTCTGCTGTATATGGGTACTGTATGCAAGAAAAAGCTCCTCTCCTCAGTCTTTTGAGACTTTAAAGAGATTGGAGAGTGTCCTACAGTGAAGTTGGAACTTCGATTTTTGAGGATTACAATTTTTACCAGCTTTTTAGCAATTTTTGCCTCGCTAACCCAAATCTCGCAACCTCTTTACATTAAAGGAAGATCGAAATTAGAGTTTTTCAGTGTTCCGAAAAAAAGGCAAAGCAAAATTTTTTTCATCTTCACAGGATCGATTCTCAACAACAAAATACATCTTTTGGTCTTTGGGTTTATTTCTGACATTTTTCATTCAAAGAATATCGATCACTTTCCTTTTCCCCTCGAGCGCGCAAGAAAAAAATGATTAGCTCGCATTCTCGCGCGGGCAAATAAAGATGAGGCGACAATCTTGCACTGAGGGTGTTTCCGCCCTATTTTGCGCCCACAATAGAATGGTCCAAATACAGGGGTATTCCAAATGATAAACAATGTCGTTCTGTAAGTGTGTATTTTCTAAGAGATACAAATAGTATATTGAATATTAATAACTTATTTATTTAAGTATTTCTGAGCCCAAATTTAAATATCTGGTTAAATAAAAAACAAATAATATCAGTTCTGTTTTTCCTCAAACCCCCGGGAAAAGTTTTTTGGCTGACTTAGCTATTTTAAAATTTCGGAAAAGAACTCCCATAGGAATTCCGATACATAACCTGATTGGTTCATTTCGGAACGGCTTCAAGAAAGTCATAATGGCAGATGATTTTAAAAGTTTCTGAGGAAATGTGTGTAATAAACCTGTTTCTAATCCTGGAATATCGAGGTTCCAGCTACACTGTCCTAACCCATCACATGGAAATTCTAATTTTACAGGCACTAGCAGGGTTTACAGCCTGTTTACTGCAGTCCTACTAAAGAGTCCTGCAAATGCCCTGAAAATCTTGATGAGTGATTGACTCCCGCATGTTGGAAATGATCTAAAATCGTTTGTTTAAGAAGATAATACCTTGACAGGACAAATAAAATTATACAGGTCATGGCAAATAAAAGTATGATATGCTTAATAATTGTTAACCTTATTTCTAAATCTTGAGTGGCTGAGTGGATAAGGGGGGAACTGGCAAAAATAAGCAAGTCGAACCGTGAGATCGGGTAACTATCATCAGTGGAGGCTAACATGCATAGCCCTCAAATGAATGACCAATCAAAGCAGCAAACTTTCAAAACAAATGAACTACACAGCTTCGCTTGCAGCTCTACTCTACTATTTTTATTTTTATTTAACTTTGTATTTTAATGACCAGCCAGGTCATTCATTTGAGGGCTATGCATGTTAAACTCCACCGATGCAAGTTACCCGATCTCACGGTATTTGAGAGCTCAAAACCTATATGGTGCATTGAAGTCTGTGTTATTTTGTCAGCATTGACCAAACTTTTTCTGGTTTTATGAGCTCTTATTAATATTTTTGAAAAATTCCCGTTATAATTTTAAGAAACAAAAATTTTCTAAGTAGTGTCACCTAAGTGCAGTTTGGCTGAAATTTTGCACACTTGTTCCTTGGGTGAATATCTGGGGGTATTTTTTTATTTTTCAAAAATTTTGATTTTTGGGGCCTTGGGACAAGTTTTTCGCCAAAACTAGGCTAAAACTTTGGGGCAGTCTGGAGAATCAGGCCATTTTTCATGCTTTTTTAGCGTCTGGTTATCGGACGCTGCCCCTCCTGAAATTACTAAAATATTGGTAAAAACAGCCTTTTTTGTGGAAAAACACTGAAAAAAATGTCCTTTTTGACCACCAACGGACGCTGCCTTGCCTTTCTAAAATATGGCCTGAGAATTAAAAAATTGTACGATTTGGCTGAAATTTTGCACACTTGTTCCTTGGGTGAATATCTGGGGGTCTACAATTGGGCCTATGAATAGTTTGAAGCCATTGAAGTTTTGAGCCTAGTGCGTCCGTTGTGCACGTTCAACTACCTTTGATGGTAATTTGTTCCATAAGTCAATGGTGAAGGGAAAGTATGATTTTATATACTTTCAACTGGGCAAGTTGTCATTTCTATCTAATATTTACACAGTATTGACGTGCTGTTAAGGCATAAACCTTAGTTTTAATCCATTTTTGGTCAATCAAACACTCTCACCTTTTTCAGTGTGCAGCCATTTTGTTTGCTTTTGTTTGGTCTGCATTTTATTTCACTTTTCCCACCATTTTGGTTATTCTGCATTTTTCTGTGTTTGATAAGCATTTGGTCAGTATTTTATTCATTCAATTTATGTCAATTTGATATGCATTTCCTTTTGTTATAATTTATTCCAATTTTTCTCATAATTTATTTTGGTCTGTAAATTAGACTTTTTGATCTGCCTATAAATGCCACATCATCACTCAGACCTCACTTCAACAGAGACTTCAAGGAGTGAAGACCTCCTCTGACATGATGTCAACTCAAATCAAATGAGATCAATCAATAGTCTCTTTAGTTACTCACATATACAAGCACATTCAATCTTCATTTTCACACAGTTGGTGTTAGTCTTGACACACCCTGTGTTCTGCTGCCTGCTTACAGCATTCTACCTCAGGCCAGCTGGTGAGTTTTTTGTTTCTTTTCTCTGTCTCTATTTGTGGCACCTAAGTTAAGTTAAGTTAGATTTTCTTTTACATTATATTAGTACTTCAATCATTCATTTATACATTTGCTGTTTTCTACTTCTACTTTTGTTCTCATAGACTTACATCCTTTTGTACCTAAGTTAGATTCATTAGACTTAGTATTTTTCAATTTTTATTTTCAGTTTGAACACTACATTACTACACATCAATAAATTAATGCACTGAACAGTGTTACAAACACGGCGTTATTGTTTATTCAATCTCATCCTGACGCTACATTCAAACAGGACCGTTCAATCAACATCACTGCTGTTTGTGGGCGCGATCAATGAACACGAGGAAGAAAAATCGTATTGACTATCGCATCCTTGCATCAACCGGAGAAAAGGTTATCGCTCATCCGTCGTCCGACACTTCAACTCGTCCGTCGTCCGACACTTCAATTCATCCGTCGTCCGACACTTCAATTCGTCCGTTGTCCGACACCTCAACTCATCCGTCGCCCGACACTTCAACTCGTCCGTCGTCCGACACTTCAATTCGTCCGTCGTCCGACACCTCAATTCGTCCGTCGTCCGACACCTCAAGTCGTCGACTCGTCCGTCGTCCGACACTTCAATTCATCCGTCGTCCGACACCTCAACTCGTCCGTCGTCCGACACTTCAATTCATCCGTCGTCCGACACTTCAATTCATCCGTCGTCCGACACTTCAATTCATCCGTCGTCCGACACTTCAATTCGTCCGTCGCACGACACCTCAATTCGTCTGTCGTCCGACACCTCAATTCGTCCGTCGTCCGACACCTCAATTCGTCCGTCGTCCGACACTTCAATTCGTCCGTCGTCCGACACTTCAATTCGTCCGCCGTCCGACACCTCAATTCATCCGTCGTCCGACACCTCAATTCATCCGTCGTCCGACACTTCAATTCGTCTGTCGTCCGACACTTCAATTCGCTCAATGGCAGAGACAGAAATCAAAATCATTTTGTTCTCAGCCTCAGGTCTTGAGGATCAGATACTTGACATCATCCAAGACTATGCACCAGATGACATCAAAGAGTCGCCAGAACTCATCAAATCGTGTGCTACCAAAATTGAGACACTTCGTAACCAGTTCAGAGAGAAACATAGAGAACTTCGTTTTCATCTTCAAGATCAAGATGGTGTTTATGAGCAAAGTTATAGTAAACAATTGACATTAATTACATCAAAAGTCAGTGAATATGTGAAATGTCTCACAAAATATAACATCGCCATTTCTGCTACATCTCAAGCCACACAAGAGCACAAGTCAGAGTTTGCCATAGACGATCTCACTCAGTCAATGAAGCACTTGAAGACCACCATCACGTTCATTGCTGGAAAGTGCACCAATGAAGACCTCAAGCAACGTAAGAAAGATCTATCGTCCGTCAGCACAGAATTCAACAGTTTATCTCTAAAGATGAAGGAACTCCTCGATCTCAACATCAAACCAGACAAGTTTGCCAGCCTGAAGAAGGATTACGACATGTTGTTAGAGCTTCGATTGTCATACCAGAGCAGTCTTCAAGAGGAAATCAAAACCAGAGAACTTGATAAACTTGATAACTTTAAAAAGAGTCAGCTCAATATCAAATTGCCTACGTTCACAGGCTATGACTCGCACATTGACATTTACACCTTCAACTCGGAGTTCAATAAACTGTTCTCAGACATTCCAAAATCGTACCAGTCTGACTTACTGAAAAACAATCATCTCGGAAAACATGCCCTGGAGCTTGTCAAGAACGTGACCGACATCCAAGATATCTGGACAAGACTCAAAGATGCGTTTGGTGACAGACGTCTGCTCCTTTCCAACAAGCTGTCCAAACTCAATTCCATTGACTTGAAGCACAAGGACTCCATCAAAATCACTGAATCGTTAAGCAAGGTCATCAACGTCATGCGGGACTTAATGCATCTAGCATCCGACCACAACATCGAGAACGAGTTATACTATGGTGACGCCCTAACCCACCTGTCGAACAAACTTGGTCAAAGTCGAATGATGAGATGGCTGACATTGACCTGCGAAAGTCCAAGAGAGGGAAAATACAAATGGAAACAGATGATTGAATTTCTGGAGAAAGAAATCAAAGTACAGCAACAAGTCACTGTCATCCAGTCAAATACCAAGACATCCAACTTAACCAATGACAAGGAGAAAGACAAGAGGAAGTCTGGTTCGTCAACTTACTATGGCTCGTCAGATGGAAAACCCCAACACCAACAACACCAAGAGCCAATATGCTTCATCTGTGGCGCAACCAATCATATCAAATCCAATGGTCCGAGAGGTACAAAGTTAATTCAGTATTTCTCATGCAAGAAGTTTGTCGACATGACAACCAGCCAACGTTTCAAGTTCCTCCAAGACAATGGACTCTGTTATCAATGCCTTTATCCCGGAGCACAAATGGATAGAGGCAAACACGCCGAAGGAAAATGTCAACGAGACTTTATCTGCAAGAATCCGGCTCACAACTCCGAAATCACGAAGAAACATGTACTGGTATGTGACGATCACAAGTTTGACCAGACCAACAAAGACGTGCTCGAACACTACAAGAGCCGATGCATCAGAAGACTCCCAGTCCCTACGTATTCCAAGGATATAAAGATCTTCCACACTTCATTCAAATCAAGCCATTCAACTCCAACAGACGACTCCAACAGTGCTATCTTCATGCTGCAGTCCATCCAAATCAACAAACGAACGTACACCATCTTTTACGACTCTGGCTGCAGCGATTTTATCAGTCGCTTCGAGGCAGTCAGGCATCTTGGATCCAACGCAATCAAGCAATTCTCTGGGGACATCTCAATGGGTGGTGTTGGTGGATCAGTCAATATCACATCTCACGGAGTATACACCATCTCCATTCCTCTCAGCCACGGAGTTAATGCCATGATGACTGGACCTTGCATGGATCGCATAACCGAGACTTTTCCAAGCTACCCACTCCAAGGAAGGGTCTACGAGGACATCAAGACTCAATACTTGAAAGAAGGTAATAAACTTCAATTTCTTCCTTCCGTTCCTAAATCCATTGGAGGAGACGTCGATTTTATGGTGGGCATCAGATATCAGCGATACTTCCCAGAACCCATCTTCCAACTTCCATCTGGACTGACGATATACCGATCTCAATTCATCAACGCAGACGGTTCCACTGGTGTCATCGGAGGACCTCATGAGGTCTTCAACAATGTTGGCTCAAGTCACCTCTCCACACACTTCATCTCCAATCAATTGGCTCTCTTTCGAAATGGCTATCAAGTCAACCCAGATGTGCGCATGCTCGGATATTCTGCAACCATCGGTGACGTCACTAGCAACAACACACTTGACGAAGACGATGATGTTGATGTTCAGAAGCTCATCACATTCAATGAAGCGGAACGTGCTGGCAGCGAATGGTCATTTCGCTGTGTTAATTGTAGAGGATGTGAGACGTGTCGCAACCAACCAAACGAAATCATGAGCATCAAGGAGGAAACAGAGCAGCAGATCATAAATGATTCCGTCACAGTCGATGTACAAAATCACCAATCAATTGCCACCCTCCCACTGATGGCTGACCCAACACACCGTTTGCAACCAAATCGACATATCGCACTGAAGGTCTACAACCAACAAGTTCATCGCCTCGCAAAGAACACCAAAGATAGAGAAGACATCCTCCATTCGGAACAAAAACTTCAGAAGCTTGGATATGTAGATTACGTCAAAAATCTATCAACAGAATCTCAACAAATCCTCAAAGAATCACCTTACCAGAATTTCATACCATGGCGTGCCGTTTGGAAGGAGAGTTCGGTGTCAACGCCATGCAGAGTGGTATTCGACGCCTCAATGCCCACCGACACAGGATTCTCTCTGAATGACATCTTGGCAAAAGGACGCAACAGTATGAATCGATTGGTTGATATATTTGTGCGGTGGAGGTGCCACTCTGTGGTATTCCACACTGATGTACAAAAAATGTATAACTCCATCAAATTGGACCAATGTCACTGGGGACTCCAACGATATCTCTGGCAAGACTCACTGGACCCTTCACAGCCCCCAGAAGAGAAGGTCATAAAAACACTCATTTATGGAATCAAGTCAAGCGGCAACCAAGCGGAGAGAGGATTGCGAGAGACAGCCCGAATCCTCAAGGACCGATATCCTACCGTCCACAAGATTGTTTCCGAAGATGTGTACGTGGACGATTGTTTGTCAGGTTCATCAGGCATGACAGAAGTCCAATCAATAGCAGACGATCTAGAAGTTGCTGTCAATCACGGTGGCTTCGGCCTCAAAGGCTTCACATTTTCATCAAGACCTCCTCAAGAGTCTCTATCTGCTGATGGTCAATCGGTTGGAGTGGCTGGACTCAAGTGGTTTCCACTCAAAGATCAAATCTCTCTCGATGTGCAAGAACTCAACTTCGCCAAAAAATCACGAGGTCGCAAACCAACACTTGTATCTACGGTACCTGAGAACCTAACTCGACGACAATGCGTGGCCAAGGTAGCTGAACTCTACGACATCACTGGTTTAATCACACCGATTGTTGCCACCATGAAACTAGATCTTCACGACCTTGTCACTCGGAAATTGGATTGGGATGATGCTCTTCCCGATAACATCCGGACCATTTGGCTTGACCATTTCGATATGATGAATGAAATCAAACAAATCAAGTATCAAAGAGCCGTTGTACCAGAAGATGCTGCAAGTTTGGACATTCAGACGCTTGACTTTGGGGATGCAAGCAAAAGCCTCATTTGTGTCGCTATATATGTTCGATTCAAGAAGAAGGATGGATCATTCACCTGTCAATTCATCTTTGGTAGATCCAAACTCATTTCAGATGAATACACTCAACCACGTGCAGAGCTATATGCAGCGATGATCAATGCACACTCTGGTCATACAATCAAACAAGCCCTGAAGGATAAACACAAGTCGAGCATCAAATTTACAGATTCTCAGATCAGTCTCTATTGGATTTGTAACCTTAACCTGAATTTAAAGCAATGGACAAGAAACAGAGTATCTGAAGTCCACAGATTTACAGACACATCCCAATGGAAATATGTCAGATCAGAGGACATGATTGCAGACTTGGGCACTAGAAGATGCACAGCCATCCAAGATGTTGACCAATATTCAAAGTGGATCAACGGATATGAATGGATGAGAAGCAACCCTTCGGACTTCCCAGCCATGACTACTACTGACATCTCACTGACAGCGCAAGAGAAACAACATCTTAAGAAAGAGTCAAGAGAAGAAGTACACAAGGAAGGTATCGAATGCTACATATCTTCAACCAAGTCAATGATTCCAGAAGCCGTTTCAAATCACTACAAATACTCAAATTATTTGATCGACCCCAATTGGAGAAATTTCAACCATGTAATCAGAGTGATGGCTTACGTACTTAAATTCATCAATAGCTTCAAAAAATTTCACAAACCAAATCCCTCAGCTTCTACCAAGGAAAGACACCTACTCCTAAATGATGCGGATATTGAACGAGCCAAATCCTACTACTTCAAAAAGGCAACCTCTGAAGTCAAACAATTCACCAACAAAACGAAGTACAACAAAATACGCTCCTCTTGTCCTCGATGTCGTTATCTATTAAAAAGGAAATTCCAAGTCATAATGGGACCACTCTCAGAAGACAACCTAAAGATTGCCCCTGCCTTCTTTGTCGCCCAGACTGATCTTGCTGGACCATTTCAGTCCTATTCAGAACATCACAAGCGCACCACTGTGAAGATCTGGCTACTCGTTTTCTGCTGCGCTACAACCACAGCTGTCAAAATCAAAGTCATGGACAGCTACAACACAACGTCATTTCTCCAAGCATTTACACGACTAGCCTGTGAGGTTGGTTACCCGAAAAAGCTTCTCGTTGATGAAGGAAGTCAGCTCGTAAAGGGTTGTGAAACAATGCAACTTAACTTCGTCGACCTACAACAGCACCTTCATTCAAAAATGAATATCGATTTTGAGACATGTCCTGTTGGTGGACATAATGTCAACGGACGTGTAGAAAGAAAGATTCAGGAGATCAAGAAGTCGATCGATAAAACTGCCGGAAATCAACGTTTGTCCATTCTTCATTGGGAGACACTGGCATCAACAATCTCGAACTCAATCAACAATCTGCCATTGGCCGTTGGCAACTTCAAGGAGTTCGAGATGTCAGATTTGATCACCCCGAACCGCCTACTCCTCGGCCGCAACAACGACCGCTCACCCTCAGAGCCCTTAACAGTCACAAATGACACCGACAAGATTCTACGAACCAACAATTTGGAATCGTTAAGAGCATCAATAAAGGACGTGATGGAAAGATTCGGGATGTTATTGTGCAGTATCAAAATTCAACCGAGAAAGTCAAACGTGAGACCCATCGATCAGTTTGTTCGTTGGTTTTGATACGTGGTGTGGATGAAATAGATTTGATGAAACAATTGGATAACTCAAAAAATTAAAATTTTCTAATATATCAAAAAAAAAAAAAAAAAAATCTTATTTTTCATTCTGTTGGGGGAGTGTTAAGGCATAAACCTTAGTTTTAATCCATTTTTGGTCAATCAAACACTCTCACCTTTTTCAGTGTGCAGCCATTTTGTTTGTTTTTGTTTGGTCTGCATTTTATTTCACTTTTCCCACCATTTTGGTTATTCTGCATTTTTCTGTGTTTGATAAGCATTTGGTCAGTATTTTATTCATTCAATTTATGTCAATTTGATATGCATTTCCTTTTGTTATAATTTATTCCAATTTTTCTCATAATTTAT
Source organism: Clytia hemisphaerica (assembly GCF_902728285.1). Taxonomy (NCBI): domain Eukaryota; kingdom Metazoa; phylum Cnidaria; class Hydrozoa; order Leptothecata; family Clytiidae; genus Clytia; species Clytia hemisphaerica. The sequence goes on along the minus strand of NW_027103650.1, from coordinate 308,330 downwards.
TTTGGTCTGTAAATTAGACTTTTTGATCTGCCTATAAATGCCACATCATCACTCAGACCTCACTTCAACAGAGACTTCAAGGAGTGAAGACCTCCTCTGACATGATGTCAACTCAAATCAAATGAAATCAATCAATAGTCTCTTTAGTTACTCACATATACAAGCACATTCAATTTTCATTTTCACACAGTTGGTGTTAGTCTTGACACACCCTGTGTTCTGCTGCCTGCTTACAGCATTCTACCTCAGGCCAGCAGTTTTTTGTTTCTTTTCTCTGTCTCTATTTGTGGCACCTAAGTTAAGTTAAGTTAGATTTTCTTTTACATTATATTAGTACTTCAATCATTCATTTATACATTTGCTGTTTTCTACTTCTACTTTTGTTCTCATAGACTTACATCCTTTTGTACCTAAGTTAGATTCATTAGACTTAGTATTTTTCAATTTTTATTTTCAGTTTGAACACTACATTACTACACATCAATAAATTAATGCACTGAACAGTGTTACAAACACGGCGTTATTGTTTATTCAATCTCATCCTGACGCTACACGTGCTGGCTTTAATTGATCGTCCACAAATTTTGAGTTATTCTTGATGTCAAATAGTAACTTCAGACATGCCAATTTAGATTTTTCGTTATGGTTACGCCAAGGTACTTTACTTGGTCAACATTGTTAAGTTGGACACCATTTTAACACCGGAAAACTCAACACCAGACTTGAGTCCAGTGCGTTCGGTGTGCATTATTTTTTAAACTCACGTGTCCCTTGTTCAGAAGCTCAAAACACGTTCGTTTACATAGGGTAAAAACGGGAAATGCTAAATTTATTTTTTTGAAAAATGATCCTACAGTGGACATTTGTAGACATTTATTTTTATTGTCAAAGAAATTCTCACCAGAAAAATCAATTTTAGATAAGTTCATTCCATGCTGAATGTTACTTTGCCATGTTTCTTTTTGATCAACTCAGCTGTTTTGAAAACCAAAACAAAGGCCCAAAGTTTATACCTCGGGTTCTCTTTGATTGACAGCCCGCACGGTCTAGAAACTATTGTAGACGTCAGTTTTTTTTGCCACTTTATATTATGGAGATAATAACTTCCGGGAATTTGGGTGAAAAAGTTTAGAAATTAAAACTATGCGAGTCGTAGCAAAAACTAAGATGGCTGATGAAGCAGTGATGGAATATTTACAGCGAGCAATGAAGGGTTGAATATCTTGAGATTAAGTTTGATTGCCAAGTTGACATTGTTTGAAGGGGGTGGGGTTCGTAAACGTGGAACCCAAAATATAGCGATCAAACAGGTCTTTTTGCTTTGGAAGATTGTAAATTCTGGTTGATTTTGAGGTTTTCACTTATCTTCTCTCATTTAATTTAATTATTAGAAGCTTCTTCAATCTTTGGGTAAGGTGCCTCTATAAAAGTTATTCATTTTTCATTGGAAAAAAGTGTTTAAAAAGGCATTTTTTGTGTTCAAGGTTTCTTTTTCTTCATAAAGTTTTGTCTCAATCTTAAATAGATGAAACGAACGAACAAACGATTCCACGTCTGAAAGAATATGCAGTTATTATTGATCTGATTAATCAAAGTTTTGAACCTGATGATTCCTCTTCGCTTCAGAAGCTGCTTGGAATGGTATGTTGTTAAGATTTGAAATTGATCTTTTACTTTTACTGGATATTACAATCATTACTCTTGGGTACATAATAGCTGTCCTCCCCCCGCCAATTAATTTTTGGGACAATGTTTTTTAAAGTTTCCTCTTTTATCCTAATTCTGCTGTATTAGCCTCATTTTGCAAAAAGTTTCCACCCAGGACATTTTTATTCCAACCCCCTGCTTATTATTAAGTTTTGAGATTTTTTATACCCCCCCCCCCGCTTATTCCAATCCCTATTAGGTACCTGAGAGTAGGTAATTTTAACTCAAATATAGCATTTACTTTCTTTTTTTACAGATAAATGATGAATTCAAGAACAGCAAACATTCAGAAAAAATTAAAGAATACATAAAGGTAAGAGTAAGGTTAGGTCATTTCCATCTTATTTCTCTACATCATGGTAATTTTGCAAGTAATTTTATGTGCACTGGACTCTAAAGGTCGTTGTCCACTTCTTAGCTTTTATTGCATAAATTGGATAAATGGATCCTATAAGGCTTGACGCTGTGAACGCTTTTTTGAAAGTTGAAAACTTTGTGCGCAAAGCTGTACATCTCATCTATTGTAAACATACTAATTTTGTGTTTGTTTTCATCATGTACAATTGTTTTCGAAAGAAATCAAAGTAAATCTAATTTTCAATGGAAGGAGAAAAGCACTCAGCGATCAAATCGCTTGAGTCGTGCGCGTTTATCTGCGACCAAAAAAGGTAAGTAGACAACAACTTCAAAAGAAAGACTGTAAATTCCATCTGCTACGAAAGCTACCATCTCATATCAGTAACATACTACGCAATCTCCTCTAGGCAAAACTGCCATGTTTACCATTTTAAAAAGAGACGGGCTTGTTTTTTTATATGGATGGTGACGGTTATTCACTTATTTGTTGTGTTACTTTTTTCATTTTTTTTTTGTTTTTTTCATTACTTTTTTTTTTCTTCTGATAGAGTTCAATAGAAGATAAAGAGAAGAGAGAGGAACTTTATTGAATTTTATTCTGATTGAGTTAAATAACATTGCTAAAATTATTTTATTTTAGATTGTATCATCAGCAGAAAAACAAGACAACGGCAATATTCAGTCACATTTGAAAAAGCTTGTAAAACAATTCTTAAAAGAACAGCAAAAACCTAAGTTAGACACCTTTGTAAGTCAGATTCGTTTTTTGCTGAAATTGTTCTTTCTAGATATGGTATTGTCATCTTGTTATTGACAAAGCCTATAAGACTATGGGTGACTTTCAGACTTTAAACAAAAGAAAGCAACTTTTTCACATTTGAAAAATTCTTTTGATAATTCTACCGTCTCCCTTTCATATTCAAATAATAAAACATTTTACTTTGCAGATGTCAGTTCTCTTGGATGAAAGAGAGAAACAAAGATCTACCCAGCATGGAGGTGTTGAAGAGGGAAGCCAAGAAGCCATCCCGAAATCTACTATGAAAAGGTTAGTATAATTCGTTGTTTCTCTACATAACATTGGCTACAGTTAAATACTGATTTTTTACTGACCAAAATGACTATATGGCTGAAAGAATGTTTTATTAAATTGGTCTACTTGTCAGAAAAAGAAGCAAAATATACCAAGAAATAGTTTCACTGTTTGTCAGTAAAATACACATCCCTTTCAGGAATACAGGAGTACCATTGATAGGTCTTAAAAATCTGAGATTATTTGCAAAAATTGGCCAAATGCAATTGGTCGCTTGTGCTGTTGGTATTTTGCAGATCAGTATTTTCGCTAAAAGTGAAACTTGTACCATTTTGCTGAAATGGCGAATATCTAGCACTGGTCTAAATTTCAAGTCAATAGCATTTATCAATCCTTAATAAGCCGGCGTGTAAAATATTTATGTATGTGACAGATGGAAAATATTGAGACAGTGCCTAAAGTTTGTACAAATAGAGCTACTACACAAAGTTTATGCAAAAAATATTAAAGTGGAAAAAAAGTTGAAAAAAGAAGGGGTTCTATCTATTTGTGTTGTAGCTACGCATTTCCTTATTTACACATTTTTATAAGGTTGCTTACAGCCCATTAACAATTTATTAAGCATCAATGATTTTTTTTTTCACTCATTTATTTGTACGCATCAATCGCAACTCTTTTTTGACATTTTGTTTTTGCTCAAGTCTATCTAGCTACTCAATATTACAATATATTATTTTACTGAAATCGATGAGAGAATCCATCACATTACAAAATTGAAGTTTTCTATCTTTCTTATTTTTCTGCTTTTATTTTGGTGTAAATTTCTAAATAAATTGCACGAGTCTGCAAAACCTTAGAATCTTCTTTCTTGTTTTTACTTCCAGGAAACGAACTCGATTGATCTCACAATCATCTTCTGAAGAAGGTGGAAGCGAAAGAAACTCTGGCAATATTTCATCTCAAACATCCAAAACGAAAGCTGTAAATAATGAGGATGATGATGATGAATCTCAATCTATGTCACGTGATGAAGGTCACACTAGAATATTGCGCTCAAGGCCTCAAAAGATCCAAGGTTATCAAAACAAAATCAGAAAACGCAACAGTCGAAGTTCGCCAAAACCCACAAATACTTTAGAATCCTCTAACCCATCAGACGCAAAAGAAACATCCAAAGAGATTGGTACTCAAAAAAGAACACTTGTAAATGACGCTGATCAACAATTGATAGAGGAAAAGACTGCACGCAAAAATAGTTCTCATAAAAGATCTCTGCAAAGAAATGCGCTGCAAGAAATAGCAGGAACAGATGTAATTGATGACAGATCACCTAAAAGATCTGCACAACTCATAAACAAAATGGATAAGGAAGAGTCAAATCAGAAGGCTACCCAAAAATCACCCAAAATTCGTTCGTCGGAGGTTAATCATGATGAGGGAGATAAGTCTGATGATGATGAGGACCTAATCTCCCTACACCACCTCCAACAAAACCTCCAACAAAAAATCGCTTCAAGTCCATCGAATGGGCAAGTCAACCCGGTAAATCAAAAACAGGATCATCAAAAGTCCTTAGAGGACAAGGTTGATGAGAATTCGTGTGATAGTTCTCTGAGAGGTGATCGACAACCAGTCACTGAAGATGTGGACATATTGTCAAACTCTCTCATGAGTTCAAATACTACCCAGAAATCATCTGATGAGATGTCACCCATCAGCGTCAGCCAGCAACACGTCACAGAAGAATCGAATTCAAGTTCTACACAAAGATTACTTGTTGAGGTCTCAAGTACTAGAACTCTCAGAAGTCGTCGGCTACAAGACGCAGAACAATTAAATGCTAAGCCTTCGCAGAATCCACCCGAAAAACTTTCCTCGGTAACAAACGACGAAATTGATGACGATGATGAACAAGAAATATTGCGAGAAATCGAAGACGAATTGAACTCTATTACTACATCCATGTTTTCGAAAATGGGTGAACATTTCAATGAGGATCCACGGGATATCGAGGCCAGATTTAATGATGCAGCCAAAAGAATGTCGCCTTATATTAATGCATCAGAAGAAAATGATGTTAATGCCTCAGCCGAAAATGATGATAAGAGACAAAAGAAAAATGCACCAAATGGAAAACCAAAAGCAAAAAGGTAAAGAAAGAAAGAAAAAAAGGAACGCCATGTTTAATTCCATCTATATTTAATCATTCATTAAATGTCCCTTGTTTTTTGTTGTTTTTACAATACCTAGATTGAAAGATATTTTCAAAACTTCTTTTTACTGGTCCAGCTGCAATGACTTCAACATACGAATTTTTTCTTTTTGTCAATTCTTCCGAAAAACCAGCCCATGTAAAAGTGATGTAATGCTGAGCACTGATCTACATTTTTTGATTACAATGGGTATCAAATTGAATGGATAATGCAACAAGTAATCAACTATTTTTTTTTTCAATATCAGTGATCAAACTAAACAGCGTCAAACAATGGCAGTGCAACCGATCACTTACACCAGCAAACGAAAGTCTTTGTATGGTTCGCCAAAAAAACTCTTGCTTACAACTTCCAACAACAAACCTTCATCACCCAAAAAGAAAAGACTTCAAAACACATCAACACTGGAGCTTTGTGATTCTCAAAAAGAAAGCCCTTCTCCGAAATCTTCAACAAAATGTTCTGAGAGAGAAAGGTTTTTTTTTATTTCTTTGATAAATTTTTCTTTGAAACCCTGATTTTTAGATAATACCATCAATCTAGCAACTCGTTAAAGAGAGCACGAATAATGCTAAATCATCAATGCAACGACTTCTTGGCGTCAGATCGGAACCAGTCCTCGCTCTTTTATGTAACTTGTTATTGCAATCAATTACAGAATTCTCCTTATTGACTCTTTTTTTATATATATCCTTTGCTTGCTCTCAATAGAAACTCGTCAATCATAAAACGGAAAACGAATTGTTACCATGGTGATCTGGATCATGCTCTCACACAAGATGAACAGGTATGACTTTATCTGGTGTATGTTGTGGAAAATGAGGAACTGATTATCACTCGCCAACACGAGTTCTCGTCAAAATTCTTCAAAACAGCCCCTCTTTAATTTTGACAAGAACTGATTCAAAGTTTTCGTCAAAAGTGATTCTCATATGACAATCTATAGATTCATCAGTAGTTATATCAACAAAAGTTGTTTAACAAAAGTTTTCCCCATCTTTTTAAACTGTAAAACAGTTCAAAAGCTAAATGTAAACCCATGGAAATTTAAAGCTAGATATTTTGCAATTCACAGGACACAGACGCTGGAAGAAATGCTACATCACGTAATCAAAATAATTCGCCAGTATCCCTAGCAAGAACATCACGCAAACATGATAGATACGTATCATATACCCGATCACCCAACAAACGTAAATCACAGCCGGAATCATCGCCAATATCAAGCAGGGGCGGAAGGTAAGTGGGCGATATTTCAATAACAACAGAACAGTTCCGCCCCGCTATTTTGCCTTTTCTTTATTGGTGGGATTGGAGTTCTTTTACCAAAAACGATATTTAGATGATAGCTGATACAGTTATGTTTTTTCGTTTCTATAACTATTTTCTCTGTCTGGTCTGACAAGAGTAATCTCTCTTTTTAAAAGTGTTAATTCTTTTCAATAATTTGGATCCATTACCACCAAATTTTTAAAATCTTCTCTCTAGAACTGGTTCCCAACCCTCCAGCTCAAGGGAAGATGTAAACAACACTAGGATGGAGAGACATGAAGAAATGCAAGAAGAGGGAGAATCAGTGCAATGGGACTCCATCGTTGTTAATGACGATGTTGATGATGATAATAATCGAAATAGAAGAGTCGGGAATAGAGGTTGGTGATTTTGCCTGTCTCTTTATTGTATGGGACCTGTTTTTAGAAATGAGTAAATTCAATAATATCAGTTGTCTCGGGTTTGGTCATCCTTTTTTAATACTGTTTTTCTATGTTTGTTAGGCTAAGTTTTTGTTTGAAGAAGAAAATTTAGAAAAGTTTGTATGAACTATACAATGTAACCAACGTCTTAAAATTCCTCCGGGAATGTAGCCTGGAGTATTAAAACTTGAGAGAAGACTTTCTAAAAAATCTACATATTGTCACTTTTTAGCATTGTAACCTGGAAATAACGTAAACGAACTGTTAAAACATTTATTTTCCTTGTTTTCCCAATTTAGATGTTACATTTAAAAAGAAGAGCGCGCGTGTGAAATTTCAAGCATACGAAGAAAAGAGTCTAATCGCAGGTATCGAACGGTTTGGTGTTGGCGATTGGAATAACATTTTGAAACACTTCAAATTTCATGAATCAAGAACGAACGTTGCGCTCAAAGATAAATACAGGACTATGAAGAGACAAGGGTTGATACAATAATGTTTTCGTATTATGTAATACACTTTGGACGTGGATGAGGATATTTTCATCTTCATATGCCCATGAGAAGACAGAACCAGCCATTTAAAATCTCGTAAAGTTTAATCTTATGTCGCTTTTGTTTAGCTTCGATCATTCTTGAGTTTCTGACTGACCTCTATCGAGTTCTTCTCATATTGGAATTTTTCTTAAATTTCTTGAATTTTCTTTTGTTACAAATTTATATAATTTTTTCCCATCATCAAAATTAAGAAGGTATATTGAATGTATATTGAATGTAAATGTAATGAAACTTGATAATAAACTAAACTCTATGTAATTTGAACCCTGATTATTTGAATGTTTCTGTAATTCGATGAAAATAGGAAGCCTCACTCCTTCTCTAAGTCGAATAAAATTATTTCTAGGAAGAATACACTTCAACTGTAATTTGTTCTCAAACTGCTTCTTTGCTTCGCGTCTAGTCGTTGCATTTATAGAATCTTTCTGATCTTATCAGGGAAGAGGTGTATGCTTTTAAATTCTTTTGAATTCATCACAGTAAAAGTTTTGTTCAAGCATTTGTTTGTCACATGCTTGTATAACACCAAGTTTCATAACACCCTTTCATATTTCAGAATAGAAAATTGTAAAAAATCAAAAATATAAAAAATGGAAATGGCCTGTCCAGGCAATGACGGTAGAAGTTGTTGTAAAGAAAAGTGGTGGATTTCAAAGGGCAGCCAATCAGCATTGAAGAACCAATCTAGAAATATCCCAGTCGTTCTAAATGTCGTGGACGTAAGGATGGCTTGTTTGGATGTTGTTTGGACGTTGTTTGGATGTTGTTTGGATGATAGATTGATGATTTTTTACTTCCAACAATGATGCAAAGTAAGAAAGATCTTTTATGAAAACTCCATATTTAGAACTACGTTATGAAAAGAACTTTCGTTTACAATCAAAATCATTCCATAATATTGTTCCTTATGGGGAGAAATGTTAAGAGAAATCATTTAACGAATTTATTTTTGACCATTTGCTTACACACTATATTTTAACAAAAGCTTTCTACCGCTCCCGCCGTGCCCGCGAGCTCAAAGTACAAATTCTTTTGTTAACACTGCCTCACAGGGCCAATGGTGAGTGGAAGTGTGAGACTTTATTTTTAGGCTGTATGGAGCAGAGCCCTAACGGAGCTCGGATATACTAACTGTGGCGGTTTTGTGGAGGTCTTTGATTCGGATTGCATCAGATTTTAGCTACATGTCAGTTGGTTTGGTAACACGAGCCTTGTGTAAAAAAACAATTCTCTGTTTCCTAAATAAACAGGATTCATTTTTATTGCTCAGTGAATCAATGTCTATTCTGCAAGGTTAATATAAGTAGAATTTGCAGTCGTGTAAAAAATTCTCTGGCAGTTCTCATTAAGTTAGTCATTAGTGTTTACTGACCTTCGAGTGTTGCGGAACACATACGATACTGTTTTCACGAAAATATGTATGACGTCATTGTTATTGGGGCAGGAATAAATGGCAGCGCAACAGCTTATGAGCTCAGAAATAAACAACAAAAAAATGTTCTTCTCTTAGAACAGGTTTGTATAATTCCATTCTAAAATATCTTTGTAACGACTCATTATGAGCTCAGAAATTAAAAACACAAAAATGTCCTACTTTAAGAACAGGTTTTCTAAAATATTTTTGCAAATAATTTCGAGCTCAGAAATAGCCAACACGAAAAAAAAATGTGTCTCTTGTAGAACAGGCTTTTAGAAATCCACTCTAAAATATCTTTACAATGAATTATGAGCTCAGTACAGATAATCAACACACAAAAAAGTTTTTTTTAACAGACTTTTAAAAATCCGTTTTAGAATATCTTTACAATGAATTATGTGCTCAGAAAAAAACAAGACAAAATTTTTTTTTTTAAACAGGCTTTTAAAAATCCACTTTAAGATATATTTACAATGAATTTTCAGCTCAGAAAAAGCCAACACGAAAATGTGTCTCTTGTAGAACAGGCTTTTTTAAAATCCACTCTTAAATATCTTTACAATGAATTATGAGCTCAGTACAGATAATCAACACAAAAAAGTTTTTTTTTAACAGGCTTTTAAAAATCCACTTTAAAATATCTTTACAATGAATTATGAGCTCAGTACAGATAATCAACACAAAAGAGTTTTTTTAACAGACTTTTAAAAATCCACTATTAAATATCTTTACAATGAATTATAAGCTCAGAAAAAAAAACAGCACAAAAATGTGTCTATTGTAGAACAGGCTTTTTTTAAATCCACTTTAAAATATCTTTACAATGAATTATGAGCTCAGTACAGATAATCAACACAAAAAAGTTTTTTTTAACAGACTTTTTTAAATCCACTTTAAAATATCTTTACAATGAATTATGTGCTCAGAAAAAAACAGCACAAAAATGTTCTTCTTTTCGAAATGGTAGACATAAATCCACTTTTTCATTTTAGAGAGTATCACTCTTGTGTAACTATTCACGATAAATGTTTGAATTATTGAGCACATGGCACACTTACTAAAAACCCTAGTAATGTCATTGGGTAGGCTGCTGGCATCCACCAACGGATTCGTGCTCCTTATACCCTATGAGCTCCTATACTACTTGGGGTTTTGTAGAGGTCTGCGATTCAGACTAGTCATTGGGTAGATAGAGCAGTAAAGTAATTTCGTGAAATCATCAGATGAGATGGAAATTTTATAAGATATTTTAATAATTGGTCATTTGAAGTAATAAAAATGACGCGTTCTTTAGAAAAAGTAACAAAATTGTTTTATTACTCGTTAATGACCAACCGAATCAAATAAGAGCTTGTAAAAAACCACCTGGTCCCGAAATTGCATTGCTTGGTGCTTATCATGGATGAAGGTTTTGAAAAATATTGACAATTCTACAATTTTAAATCTTGTTATTTTCATGTTTAGTTTCCACTACCTCACACCCGTGGAAGCTCACATGGTCATACAAGAATCACAAGATGTCTGTACGCCAAAAAGATTTATTCGCAAATGACTCTCGATTCATTTCCAATATGGAGAGATCTTGAACAACAAACTGGAGAGCGTTTATACATGTAAGTTCTTTCAAGTCCCAAAGAACAATTTTGACGACGACCGTTAACCATTGCCTTTGAAAAGGGAGTAGCCTCAATTTAACCAGCTACGCTGTATCATATCCCTGATTTAACCAGGGTCTTAAAGACGTCAAATTAATACAAATCTGGGCGTACTCACAAATATAAAAAAATTTCATTAATAAGTTAGAGCCCAGTTCCCTTTGTAACATTACATATCGTTTATAAGTGTATTCTGGTGGCTGGCAAAATTTGGAATTCTGGAGTTTGGATCTGATTTGGATCTGATTTAATCCCCTGATCTCCATTATTCTGATTTTTCGAAAATAACATTGACGCTTGTAAATTGACGAAGATTATTCTTCATTGTCGATTATCTTTTTCAAAACTGGGGTTGCTGAAACCTCCGGGGCTTTAGGAGTCTTGTATTACACTTACAATAGAGTAGACTCTCGCTTATTCGAACTTCTATTTGTCAAATCTTTCCATAATTCGAACTTATATCCAGTCCTCCAATGTGAAACCCTCTTGATATACTTTTTATAATTCAAAACTCTCTGTAATTCGAACAAATAGGATATTCCCCATTCGAGTTCAAATTATCAAGAGTCAACTCTAAGATTTCTTTCCTATTCAAAATTTCAGTAACAACGGTTGTATACAAGTATTTGACGAACATCTTGAACAAGAAGAATTACAAAATGCTCAGCGAATATGCGAAGAGTTGAAAGTACCACACGAGATTCTAACTGCAGGTGAAGTGAACGAGAGATATAAACCGTTCCATATTCAACAACATAGTAAAACATTACTCGATACATTTGGTGGAACGTTAATCGCAAGTAAATGCTTAACCGTTTTGCAGGTACGTTGCCGTTCTTAGAATTCATTTTAAAGTCGTTGTAAGAACACGTAGTTCGTTTTCTAGGGAGATTGCATCTCTAGGATCAGGAATTTTCCCTTAAAAAAAATGAAGAGTTCTTTGGAAATGAGGAGAGTCAACATAATTCTTATTTTTTCTGTCAAATTTATTTCGTTCAATTCCATAGTTTTGAAGGGGAAATTCACATTCTAATTTTGAGGTTCATTTTAATGAGGTATGAGAGCAGCCCAGGGGGGGTCTAGGGTTGGTAGATGAGGGGTATGGGTGCGGATGGGATCTCCAAAAACTGACTCTCCAAAAGACAGATTTTTGCTGAAAAGGTGACCCTTAGAGAGACTTTTTTGAAAAATTTTCTTCGATTTGTGAAAAATTTCCTACCCTTAGAGAGACTTTCTTACAATTTTTTCACTCTAAATCAAAATTCTTTTTAAAAATTTTCCGGCACAGACGGGTTTCTGTAAAGAGGTTTGTGCGTCTCAAATACACAAATCCGGAAAACCCTACTTTGAACTCAGGCTAATGCGGTAAAGAAAGAATAAAAAAAGAATTTGAAACCGTTCTCGTGACATTTTTGCCTATACTCAAGGAATGCAGATTCTAGAAAAAACTATTTTGGAACCACAAACTTGCATAACTTAAACCTTTTTGATAATTATGTTCCCATACATTAGACCACCACAATTAACGTGTGCAATTAGAACAGATTAATTAAATTGCTATTGTTAATTGAAATACAACATGTTCCAATTACTTTCAAAACAAGATAGTCATCGCTTTACGAAAATTGAAAATACGAAAACTTTTCCTTAGAAACCCCTTAGAAATGAAGAAAGTTTGAGATGAAGTAACCCAGAATTACATCAAGATACGTAGGCTATTGTTTTAACATCTCCTATATTCGTAATAGAAGGTTTTTGAGATGTAAAGAAAGGTGTGTCACTATGCAGAAAAATATTTTTAAAATGGTTTGCTTTATTTTATGCCTTCGTTGTACGATGTTCTACACTTTTTTTGTATAAGAACAAATTATATAAGAACTATATTAAGCTTTAATTGTCAAAATGTTAAGAGCAAGTTAAGAATATTTTAAGGCTTTGCAGACTTGAAAAAAACCGATTTCTTAGGTAAATGGGTAAAAAAGGTCACAAAATGTTGAAATTAAGAATATTTTAAGGCTTAAATCCCAAAAAGTTAAGGACATCCAAAAGCTTCAAAAATTTTTGAATGTTCTTATAAAAGAAAGTGTATATTCTACACAACACAACTTTTTCATTTCAAGCAGGAAATGCGATGATTATTTTTCTTGGTGATGATTGTGGGACGACATATATGATAAAAGAATTATAGTTCAGAAATGAACGGAGAAACTTCTGATTTTTTTCCTACTTAAAGTTTCGAAGTTTCCTGCTCTTTCAAGCGTTCGTCAGTTTTAACGACATATAAGAATTCTTTACAGACAACGAACCCTTTCTTATGATCATCCTTCAAAGTAATCAAAACCAACCCACAAAAATACAAAATCAAAATAATTCTAAAAAGGACATTAAGCTGAAATTCAGCTCAAACCTTTGAACATCATCCTCAGACTTCATCAAAGAAAAATCCTTAAGTTTTAAACCTATTTTGAAGCAAATAAGCATATTAATAAATTAGAAAAACTAGTGCGGGCTAGGCTAGCCTAGTTAACTAAGCCCGTATTCACAAGGCTAGGACACACGGCTTATGGCAATATAGCGTTTTTCGGCGCTTTAAAGATTTTTTATATTTACGGATTTTAAGTTTGCCTTGGAATACTAGTTATTCAGTCACAACTTAACCATCAGAGTTATCCCAAGTGACTGAATCAAACTAGCTTAGATTTCTAGGCTAGGGCTAGGCTTGGTAAAAGATTGAAAGAAAAGAAAATGGATTTCCTAGTCTAGCATGCTAGACGACTTAACTCAGTAAAAAATAGGAAGTAGAAAACTTGACAGGAGCATCAATATATTTATAGTTTTTTTTACCATATTCCGACATAAAAATTCCCCGCTTTCAACAAAAACGTTATAAACGACTGGATTCCCAGTCTATGGATTTCCAGGAGGTTAGAATTGTTTTCTTTTACACACCAAAATGATAATGACTGAAAATATACAAACTGAAAGAATAATAGCGTGTTCAGAAATATACGATTGTACCAGCGGTGCGAATAATCCCCCAACAACATACGAGATATTGACCATAGTCTTTCGGACACCAGCTGCAAAACTTTGAGTATTTAATGGTATAATTTTACCGAGTAAAGCCGCTAAGAAAACTTGATCAACAGACCATCCGGCTCCTGTTGATATTGAGAATAAAACCAACATTGATATTCCAAAAATCTTAAATTGATAAGTCACCACTGATAAAGAAATAGCTTGTAGGGCGATTAAAATTGAACATAGTCCAAGAATGATAAAATAAATTTCACTGCCACCATGATCGAATTGGTTACTTATGAGCATTGTAATACCAAAGACGCAGGCGTTTAGGGTGTAAAGAAGTCCAACGAATCTGACTTGAATGTGATATATACTATTCGATATGATTGGTATATAGATGGCATTGAAAACCATTGAAAAATACCCACACAGGTAACTGACAAGTAGGATATAATTAAATTCGGTTATTTTCAGTAGATCGACCAGGGATAAAGGGTTTTCATTGTTTCTCAGTTCTGTCTTATCTAATACTTTTCCTGTATCACTAAGGTTGTTATTCTCCACAGTCTTTTTGTTTTTCCATAAAAGTTGGTGAACTTCAGACTCTTTGGACAAGTCGGCAACGAAGAAAAAAGCTGTCAAAAATATCAAAACCCATATCCCACTCACTAGCAAGAATGGAAAATTATAAACTGTAACATCCATCCCAAAAACATGAAAATCTACACCACCGCATATTGTTATAACCAAGGGGCTTCCAATGTATGCCGTATAATAGAGCACCATGAATGTTGATAGCTTTTGTAATTGCTCTTCTCGAGAATAATTCCTTATAATCTCACCGAATAAAACCGAAATCAATGAATCTGCGAATCCTTGTATAGCACGTCCTAACATGACAATTAATTGATGCTTAGGTGTGGCATATATTATGTTCCCGCATGCTGCAAATAGACTAGTTGCCAATAAGATGAGACGAATGTTTTTAGTGTGGTCTGCATATTTGGTGATGGTTAAACAGCCGATCATAGAAGCCAGAGGATAAGTTGATGCTATGATCCCGAACCACAATTGAGGATTTGGTGCTTTCACTTCGTCTTTGATATAGCTGAGGAGAGTTGGAATAGATAGACCGTATTCTAACCCCAAAACAAGAGAAAATAAACAGAACGCTCGAAAAGTTGTTCGACGTTTCTTTTCCCATAATTTGATCCTTTGAAGTTGTTCTTGGTGGTCAAGCTCAACGCCCTGCATTTCACTTGATTACTTTATTCCTATCAAAACAAAGAAAATAGTTTAGGATGGCCAAACTTTCTCATGTTTGGCGCGTTTCCAGGACTTTTTCGCTGTTTCCCCGGGAATGAGAAAGTTTACCCTTTCTACGATAAACATACCCGACGCTCGCTTATTTTTCCTAAGTGCCAAACGCCCCCCCCCCCCCCCCCGGTGCCACGCTACGATAAACTTTAAATATCTCAAGTGCAGTACACGTTTTTTTTTTTATAAGAACGTTGAAAATTTTTGAAGCCTTCCGATGTTCTAAACTTTTGAGTTTTAAGCCTAAAAATGTTCTTAAAATGTTCTTATCTTCACCACTTTGTGAGTATTTTTGACCATTCTCCTAAGAAATCGGGTGTTTTCGAGTCCACAAAGCCTTAAAATGTTCTTAACATGTTCTTAATATTTCGGCCATCGAAGCCTTATGTTCTTATATACTTTGTTCTTATAAAAAAAAAAACGTGTACATTTATAAAAACTTAAACACACATCTTTCCGCAACAAACGATCTCAACAAAATAAAAAACACTTTTATAAAACAAATTCTACCACTTTGGGTGCATTCACACTGTTGCTTGAAAGTTGCTTGAAAATATGGGACAAAAAATCTTCTCCTTTGTCTCTTATTATCTAACTTTGCACAAGCGCGTGATCGTATCTCGAGCAAGCTTCGAGCCAAAACCATTAATGATCATGTTTTAATGGTAAAAAAAAAAATACTTTTCTCAGTGAGAAGACAACCATGAAGTGTGTAGATCAACGTGAATTCTTTTTACAGAGTTTTTTTTTTAACGTAGCACATATGATGAGAGATGTCATATTCTCCACGGAATCTAATCTATACCTACATACCGGCCATTTACACTTGATTCGGGATGAATGGAGAAAAGTTATAATGGCTCTTTAAAGGCGGAAAACTTACATAATATACCATATATGAATCATAGTATATCACTCAGGTTGACATTAATTAATCAAAGCCATTAACTCAAGGTGTGCCTGTCAAGTCCTAATTAACTCATCTGTTATGTCTAATCGCACCCTTTATTAACAAATTTTTACTAAAAGTTTCACTAGTTATTCGAAAAGTTATTTTGCATTTTACAGCTCTATCCCAAACTCGTATTAGCTACTCGCTTAAAGTTACTCTGGGTACGAGAGCTATCCCTGAATTACTGCTCAAACTATGTTTGAAGGTATCCCGGTTGTTAGAGCTTCACGCACGTTGGGTCAAAAGAATTATCTGATAAAACAACTCAAACTAGCCAAGAATTTCATATTATTTAGCTATTTTAGTTTTCTTTTTGTATTATGCTACATGGATTTTTTACGACATCCATATTCCCAGGTCAATTATATCTAACTTTTTGTCATTTATATACAGTGTGTTCCGCAAAAAGGTATACTCAAAAAGTAAAGTGTAGCCCTGAAAAAACTATCTATATATCGAGCTTAATTTTTAAACCAGCTAAAAGCATAACCATTAAGCTTTTTGCGGTCAAAAAATCATTGCAAGAGAATTTCCGATTCAAGAGATATCAAATCATAAGTAAGCAAAGGTATAGATTAAGTAAATTTTCTCATAATTACTTCACTAAAAAGTAACGTTAATTTCAAATTGAAAGAAAGATGAAAAAATCTAAATTTTTAATGCAAAAGAAAGCAAAATCATTCTTCTTTCCACTGCTGAAAGAATTCTTTTGAAAAGCCTTTTGTTAATGAGATAATTGATTTCCAAGCTGCATAGGTCAAATTGACATAGGTCAAAGTGACAAAAAAACAGACCTGTCAATCAAAAATTAATTAACTCTTTGGTGATAAAAATGATGCATCTCGACTTTTTTTAAACTCCAACAGGGTGTAGTAAAAGCGTCATATCTCACTAAAGAAGAATTTGTTCGAAATGAGATTTGGACAGTAGTTTTAAAGATTATTCAAACCAGATCATCTCGTCGGTCAGATAGGTGAAATTTTCGTCTCCGGAATTTTTGTATCCTTAGACATCCTAGTTTTGGAAAAAGTTGGTCGACCAGATCAAATCGGTAGCTTAATGTGATTTTCAGGCCCAAATGTGTGGCTCGGTGGTATGAAATACAGCAAAAAATTTGCTTTTCTAGGGGGTCTGGCTAGCTTGATTCTGCTATAACTTTTGATCTAATAGTGTTTTGTGCTTGAAATTTGGAGGAGTTTTTCATCATTATATGTTAAATTCAATGGCATTGGCAAAATTCATTTTTTTCAAAATTTGTGGTGGGGACCTACAACTGGCCCTTCGAGGCCAGCAAAGACTTAAAAATGAAATTTTCGTACATGAGCTATATTTTTGAGCGTATATCATGATGAACTGGCTGAAATATCTTGAAAATGCTTTGAAAGAGCTCACAAAAGTTCACTAACATGAAATATATTTAAAAAAAATTATATACTGGTCCTAATTAGTCAAAGGTAAGGAAAGATAGAACTCAAAATTCTCAAAAAATTACTTTTTTAGCATTTTCTAAACAAAAAATGTCATATCTTTTCATTGAATGATCAAAATCACTTGAAGTGTTAAAGAATGTTTTCTTTACTGAACCCAAACTAGAAAAAAGGGGTAGGGTCCCAAGACTGGCTCTCAAACGCCGTCTGAGGCTAAAAATGCTATGTTTATTCCTGATCCGATTTTCAAGTTTTCAGAGATATTTTGAATAGTCTCAAAAGCAAAGAATAGTTTATATATAGACAAGTAGATAAAATAAATCTGAAGGAAATGTTTACAGTACATGTTTTTTTTATAAGCATACAAAAATCCAAAAACAGGCTCAGGCTGAAAAATGCTTGAGGGGATGCTTAAATCTAAAGAATAAATTTAGGGAAATACTGAAAATCCGTAAAATTCCAGCCAAAAAAAGCCAAAATCAGGAAAAAAAGTAGGCTCAAGTAATGCTTATGCTTAATTTTCCCCATATCTGAGCCTAGATATGCTTATAAGTGCAATGCTTATAAAAAAAACATGTATTGTCCTCAGGGAAGCTGGTGAAATTTAAGTTCAAAAACCATCTAATATAACGATTTTATCGACTTTCTGTATGATGTTTTGGTTTCATTTAGTTGAAATATCATCACGAGTGAAGGCAAAATATTTAACTGTACTTGGGAGCATTATAATGATACTGTATCAATATCAAAATTGGTGACGCGAGATAAAAGTGCCGAGGGTCTTGATTACACTCGTTACAACACGGAAAATGGTGGAACGATAAGATTTGTGCCGAATGATGGACATATTGTCTCATTGGTTGAAGGAAATGCAAGGTTCTTTTCGAATAGCAGCGATAAGTCTTTGAGTATAATTGCTCCAACACATATTTATATCCCAAAAGAATTCGGAGCACGATTGGAATTGAAAGGAAAATGCCAGTTGATTCAAATATCTGCTCCTGGTGAGCGTGCTCATGGAAAAAAATTGATCGTACGAAATGAAAAATACGTCCGTGCAGTAAGATACATTCTTACACCTCAATATCTTAGTCGAAGAATCTTTGTTCATCGTGATAAGACCTTATTGTCAATTCAAAATCAACCAATATCAATATTTCGGACTACTATGTTCGACACAAAGGGTCTTTTATTGAATTACGAAAATAAACCCGTTTTCAAGATGGGATATGATTATCAAACCGAGCCAAATATTTGTTATAATGTTATTGGTAATGCTTCTGTCAGGTTTGCCAAACATCCGTATGTTACAGCTGATAAGCAGCAATGGAGTGAATGGTGTGTTCTTGATAATAATACATTGTATTATTTGAACGAGACTACCGATTGTGATGAAACCGAGTGGCGTACTGATCCTGATACATTGGAAAAACGACCATTAAGAAATCGACATGAAGTGTTTATCAATGAAGGAGGATCTGTAACGTTAATTTGTTTATTTGACCCAGCCCCAACAGGGTTAGAGCAACACATGCCTGGAGAGTATAGCTCCTATACGC
Organism: Clytia hemisphaerica; assembly: GCF_902728285.1. Taxonomy (NCBI): domain Eukaryota; kingdom Metazoa; phylum Cnidaria; class Hydrozoa; order Leptothecata; family Clytiidae; genus Clytia; species Clytia hemisphaerica. The sequence goes on along the minus strand of NW_027103650.1, from coordinate 289,418 downwards.
CCGTCTGGAAAACACTTGGTACAGAAGCATATGATAAGTTTTTAAAAGAAGCTGCGCAAGAGGAAGAAATGATGGATAACTTGTCATTATTAGAAGCAGAAGGGGGATTGAACGAAGACCAAATGGAAAATACGAAGGTCTGGAAAATCTACAAAGATTGCTTAAGGGCTCTGACCATAGTCAGAAAATTGATTTTAGTATCTGAACATAAGTTATGTTTTAGATTCTTTAACACTTTTAACAAAGAATTGCCTTTATAAATTGCTTTTTAATCAAATCCCTTAAGAGTAATTAAGAACTTGATTGCAAAAATGACGTTATGAACTTTAAAAAGACGTTAATAATATGTTGCATCACCTTCTTTTATAAAAAGTGCTAAGTTTTAATGGGTAATTAACCTTTTTGTTTCGAACTTTTTTTCAAACTGTCCGCAAAGAATTGAACTATTTTAAATTTTGCGGAAAATTTTTCTAAAAAGATGTGTCAAAAGTTATGACTGTTTTTTTAAGCAAAATCCAGATGAAAAATTGATGAAAAACCACTATTTTGAAGATTTCGAGACAAAGAAGCATTTACAAAAATTTTCCGCAAAAAATTTTATTGTTCGGTAAAAGATACACCATTTACTGCGAAAAAATTTTCAAAATGTTTTTTCTTCGCCGAAACTAAGCTCTTCAAAGTTGAAATACTCTTCCTCGCAAAAGTCTTCATTTTCTTCTTCATCAAACTTTTTCAATGCAATTTTTGAATTTTCAGATTCAGGAATAGTTTGTCTAATAGAAAATGTATAACATGCCATAGTTTTGTTGGTTACATCAGTCAGAAAACACATTTTAAACACAGCAATTATGAAAAATTCACTATGGTCAGAGCCCTTAAACAAGAAGATCAACAGCGATAAAGTGTTGTACGAAAAACTCAAGTTGCTAGGAGAAGGACGTGAAAGTATCATTGGGTTATGGATGGTAAATGAACAATATGTAGTTTAATCTAGTACATACTATAACAAAATTTATATGACGTATGAAGGCATATTAGATAATGAAGGTAAGATGTTGATTTGGACATCAAAACATGATATTTTGAATTTGTATTCACCTACTATCTTTTTGGGATAATTTTTTTTAACGGTTTAGTATCAAAAAGCAAGGAAAAATAAAAGTGCATTACTGTATGAAACACAATCATTATTGAATTCTGTAAGAATCTTGAAGGCCTAGCTTAAAATACTATTGCTTAAAATCCTATAAGCTATAAAACACTTGGAAAATATTTCCAGTACTTCCTCATAATGTCAGGTATGTTGTTGCTATTATAAACCGCGAGTATCATGAAATTAGAGTAATTTACAGAACAGAAGATCGCATTACAAATTTATTTATTTACATATTTTCTTATCCCTTTTCCTTATTCGTCAATGTTATTATTATTATTCTTTTTGGACCTGTATCATCAGAAGATCAATATCCCCGCGATAGAGTGGCTCGACATTCCAATCATAAATCCAATAAAGCCTATCCATAATAATCTCTCCAAGCATCTGCTCCTATTTATATAGTTCTCTCTCTCTCATAAAGACCTGCCTACTCGCATTCTTGTGAAATATCGACGAATTCGTCAGCAGTACTTTTTCTATAACATGATATAGATTGAGCATATCATAGTTTCTTCGCAAGGGAATAAACATTCTAGCCTAGTTAACTAAGCCCGTATTCACAAGGCTAGGACACACGGCTTATGGCAATATAGCGTTTTCGGCGCTTTAAAGATTTTTTATATTTACGGATTTTAGGTTTGCCTTGGACTACTAGTTATTCAGTCACGACTTAACCATCAGAGTTATCACAAGTGACTGAATCAAACTAGCTTAGATTTCTAGGCTATGAACATTCATCCTCTTCTGCCACAAAGATATCTATTTCTTGATACAAAAATTTTTTGAGTAGGATACATTGTTTTTGGTATTTCTTTAGAACATGAGGCTCAATCCTATCTTTGCATGATTCGTATGTGTCACCAATTTTTTTATTAATCCTTTCATGCAAAATACAGTATGTTGACATCCCTGTAAGGAATATTTATCTGGAAAAATATATATTCTATTCCTGTTGCTACATTTTAGTGGAAATGGTTCGAGTAATTGCATAAATTTTGATAATTGAAATGTGAAACACCGATATCATCAATGGCTGCGTTTAGACCAGCCTGACATTTGTAATTGCTTGCATTATTCTTTTGAATTCTATTGTTCCGCGCAATTGTTCGGTTTGTCAAATGCCTAATGATGCCAGTGTGTTGGCATTTCGTTGGCATTTGAAATGCCATTTTGAGCAAAGGAATCCCCTTTTCTGGCATTTCAAATCAAACAAAGGAACCAAAACAAAGTGAAAAAATGACATTTTTGATTTTTTTAAGTATTTGCACGTTTTTTATTCAGTTCTTTCTATAGATTGTAAAATTTGCAAGATTTGCCATAGCCTAGCCCTACGGCAAAAAGTTTCAGTCTTAATGACTGCAGTTTTTGAGAAATTCCTTGCTTTTCATTGTTTGATCTGTCAAAGTTGAACTTGAGGGAATCACCTTTTCAGTAATGACTCTAAAAAGACGATTCCTTAAATGCCATGACAGAAAATACAATGGAAAAGCTATTAAAATCGAATCCCTCATGAGCAAAAGCCAAATTACAAATGCCAGTTGGTCTAAACGCAGCCAATAATGGAGTAAATCTCTGAGTCGTGAATAAAGGATTTGAATATTTTTGTCTTTGGTTTAATTGAGAAAACAAATTTATTTCCGAAGTTATACAAGTTGCCATCTTTATCGATAATGACGTAATCCCCTCGCGAACTATATAACGTTCTGAAAAAGCGTAACAAATTTGTATTTATAATTTTTACTTCTAAACATTTTTTATCGACTTTGATATCAAAAGCATAGTTGCTCTCTTATACACTTGTATCATATCATTCAAAATAAGTCAGTGGTGACTTGCGGATTCTCTTGGGTTAGTTAAACCAAGAACTCTGTGACAAACTGTCAGTTATTAAAATATACTTACTTTTAAAATGTTATCTAAAGTCTTCCAGTGGGTGTATGTATTTCCACACTTCAAATGATAGTATATATCAGGGTAATCATCCGTATATATTCCACCATCAGCAGTACGTTGAATTTCTAACTCATAGTGTGCAAGGGGGTTCCAGGTCCCACCTGAAAATTCAGGTTCCACCTTATCCTAAAATTCCCACCTTCAGCCCAGACTCCCAGATCCCAGCTAAAAACAAAAAAAATATTCTAATCCGAGGAACAAAACAAAATTTCTTTACCGTAATATGAAGATGCAATATATTACATATGATATATTAATATGTCTATTATATACATTTATGAAATATATAAAAAAATATATCATAAAATCTGAAAATAAGAAATTTTACTTTAACTTTTTCCAAAACACCCAAAGTCCCACCTAAAGAAATTAACCCCCCCCCTCTTGGGGGGGGGGGGTGCACACTATGTTTTAACTCCAATACGTTTTCATCGTTTCGAATTCGAGCGGCTTCCAACAGTTTCTTCCATGTTTCAGAAGAGGGTAAGTCTTCGCTAGAGTCCGTAAAATGTGTATAAAGTAAGATTCACCTGCGTAATTGGATTTCTTCTTTGCAACTACCCTTTTCTTTTTGCCTTCTGGAACCCAATCTTCTTCATCATCCTTTTTCCTTTTCTTACTTGTTTGGTTAAAACATCTTATCTATTTATTAAATTTCATTTCAATCTGAAATAATAAGAAGTATCTTTAATCGATTATAAAGAAAAACACGAAAAGCCAAGATTTTGTGGATCGAATATAAATGTCTAAAATTCAGCCAATCAAGAAAAACATAACCGTAACGTTGTTAGTCTTTACACTGTCACTAGTTATAAATATTGAGACCATAATTTGATTGTAAAATATGAAAGTATCCAGGGCGTGTTTCCCACACAAAACATGTTACAAAATCGACTGCACTGCATATAAAACGTGTTAATTGCTGTGATATTATTGTGAAGAAAAAGAGATAATGGACGATAATTATTATGATAAAAATGAAGTGATCTTCTCTAACCAGCAGCCCTATTCCGCCTTTGAGGGCCTGTCTTGGGACCCTACCCCTTTTTTCTAGTTTGGGTTCAGTAAAGAAAACATTCTTTAACACTTCAAGTGATTTTGATCATTCAATGAAAAGATATGACATTTTTTGTATAGAAAATGCTAAAAAAGTGATTTTTTGAGAATTTTGAGTTCTATCTTTCCTTACCTTTGACTAATTAGGACCAGTATATAATTTTTTTTATATATTTCATGTTAGTGAACTATTTCAAAGCATTTTCAAGATATTTCAGCCAGTTCATCATGATATACGCTCAGAAATATAGCTCATGTGTGAAAATTTCATTTTTAGGTCTTCACCGGCCTCAAAGGGCCAGTTGTAGGTCCCCACCACAAATTTTTGAAAAATAATTTTTGCCATCGAATTTAACATATAATGATGAAAAACTCCTCCAAATTTCAAGCACAAAACACTATTAGATCAAAAGTTATAGCAGAATAAAGCTAGCCAGACCCCCTAGAAAAGCGAATTTTTTGCTGTAATTTCATACCACCGAGCCACACATTTGGGCCTGAAAATCATATTAAGCTAACGATTTTATCTGGTCGACCAACTTGTTCCAAAACTAGGATGTCTAACGATACAAAAAAAACCACCTTAGGATTACTCCCATTCCGGAGACGAAAAACCGAATTTTTAGGTCCTAGCTGACGGACTAAAAAAGTGTAATCACAACCGTGATCAATAAGAGGGTGACGTTAGTTTATGAATAAAATCAACAGAACTAGCAATACTTTATAAAATATTGTCAAAAAGAGAACCACAAAAAAAGTGATACCATAATATAGAGAAAGAAAGCTATTTTGTGTTCTTCAATTTTATCAAAAAAACCTATACTCTTTGACTTCATGCGAGCCACGACATTGCACACGCTAGGGTTTGAAAGAGGAATAACAAATGAAAAGAGATTGTGGACTCAATTTACAAATCAAATCTAACCTTTGGTTTAAAAAAGTTTTTTCACGATTTCGTCGTAGCGTTGATATTCCAGCTGTAAACTATTTTTACAATTTTGATGTTTCTGCTGTGACTCCTATTCTAGATCGCGAATGAAATAATGATTCAAATTGATGTTTTTCAAATACCTTATCGGGGAAAAAAATGTCGGAGTTTTATTTAATTGGGGTTTTCTTTTGTCGGGGAAAAACTTCATCACCTAGAGGCATTTTCGTCACTTTTGCCCGACCTGAAATTTCAAATTCGTCACTTTTCCCGGAGAACAAGAAAAAAAAAACTAAAAACGAAAATTAAAAAAAAAATGCAAAGCGTAGGCACGTCCCTTGATTGACCACCCTCCCCTAAATCAAAATTCGGACATTGGGAAGTAATTTTACAGATTGTTTTTCTCCTTGTACCCTATTGTTACTTGCCGTGAGCATCACAGTATAAATATTACACTGTGGCGAAAAATAAAATCGGGCCGCAGCGAAATAAGGAGTTGTTTCGAGTTTAACTGTAAATATAATTTTTGAACCTTTCAATTTTCTTTTCATTATAACAGCGATTGTTTATGAAAGCAGGAGGCGTATTGAAAGACGGGGAGCAAGTAAAAAATATTCGTCCAGGAAAAATATGCACTGTCAGCACTAATAAAGGAGAATATGAAGCTAAAGCTATCGTTATTACACCAGGTAAAAAATACATTTATTTGATTGGAAACCGTGAAAATAACATGCTAAATCATATCCCGACCTGTGACGACCAATCGAGATTCTATTCAGCGCGCAATCAACGCAGAGAAGAGTAACGACAATCCAAGATCTTGGATTGAGTCCAAAGTTGATATTTTTATTTGCGTCGTTGAAAGGGACGAGATGGAGTTTTTACAAGCTCTTATTTGATTTGGTTGGTCGTTAACCAGTAATAAAACAATTTTTTTACTTTTTCTAAAGAACGCGTCATTTTTATTACATCAAATGACCAATTATTATAGTATCTTATAAAAACTCCATCTCATCTGCGTTGAAAACACACAAACTCATTTACGTTGAACAGTTAACAATAAAGAATCTAGACGGCGGTCTTTTATAATGACTATGATTCCATTGAAGTAACATTACCATGATTGATAGTTTAGTAATTACGGTTATACATTTGGGAATCATGTAGAAAATTTCTTTTGAAAGAAACCATGACCATATAAACAACTGGACATCTATCTTTTATTGTCCCTTTGAAGTGAGCTTCGTTGCCCCTGTATTTTAAATTCGATACTAAATATCCGACATAACTCAGTAAAAATTTTTTTCCTTAAATTTCGCAATTAAAAACTTTGAATCAGCTTGAAAACACTTTAATATAAGTTTGCAAGAAATTTTGTCAACATTTTACAACGTTCATCTGCAGAATTTCTACGGTGCGTAGTCTCTTTTATCGTTTGAATAAATTTTTCCTTAGCTTAAAAAAATGGCATGTGAAAGTTCAGAGCCTGTGTTATAAGAATGTCTTTATGTGAATCCCATACTCACTAAAATATTTCATACTTTTGAGTCGAAATTTCAAAATATTAGCCGGAGTTTTAACAGGTTGACGAAGTATTTTGCTTCTCTTATCTTCCTCATAATGTAAATTAAAGATTTAAAAAGAGTTGAACCATTGAGGATTTTGTCGAAGTTTTGTCATCGTTAGTAAAGTTTTCCCAAGAGGTATACCATCAGAATTTATTGCTTCATTTTATGATTTTAACGAGGCGGCAACGAAGCTAAAGTCTGTCCAGATATAATTGGCAGTGGAAAAAAGAATGCCTGTAACTTTTGATAATCAAATATAATTATGGAAATTTTTTTTGCTTGTTTTAGAGAATCAAAAGCGCTATATTAAAATGTATTTTTGGTTCAAAAATTCGCGATTTTTAGCGGTTAAATTTGCGATTGCAAAAATCGAGCTTCTTTTCTACTTATGCTATAACGTTCATTTTTACACCAGTGGTAGTTCAACCTTAGGTTAAGAAGTTTGTTAAATTTCAAGGCAAACAAAAAAGTCCTTCGGAAGATATGGGACCTGAAATACCCCTTGGTAGCACTTTTCTGTGAAATATCAAATCTCCAACTTATTACTAAAAACGGGGGTTATGTTATCTTTTTTGAACAGTGCAATTAAAAGTTGGAAAATGTTAAGTGTTGGTGCATTGGTATCATTGATTATTTCGAAACGAAGTGATTTTATTGAAAAGATAAGCATGAACTTATATTGCCTTTGTTATTTTTAAGTCATTAAAGAACTTTGCTAATTCCCAAAACACTAAGCACAGTTTGGCTATGAGGTCATTAAAGAGATCGTAAAATGTGTTATGATAGAAAAACTATCACTACCCCCGTTTTTAGTAATAAGTTGGAGATTTGATGTTTCACAAAAAAGTGCTACCAAGGGGTATTTCGGGTCCCATATCTTCCGAAGGACTTTTCTGTTTGCCTTGAAATTTAACAAACTTCTTAACCTAAAGTTGAACTACCACTGGTGTAAAAATGAAAGTTATAGCATAAGTAGAAAAAAAGTTCAATTTTTACGATCGCAAATTTAACCGATAAAAATCGCGAATTTTTCAACCAAAAATACATTCAAATATAGCGCTTTTGATTCTCTGAAACAAGCAAAAAAATTTCCATAATTATATTTGATTATCAAAAGTTACAGGCATTCTTGTTTCCACTGCCAATTATATTTGGACAGACTAGTGCTATCTTCAAAAAAAAGAAAGGAGATGGGTGTTCCAATATGTTCGTGGAGAAACTCATATTAATTACACTAGGAGGCTTTTGAGGGAATTCGTCAATAGTAAACATGCATATAGATTAGAGTCTACTTTTGGCTGAACTTTGCTTTTTGATAATTTTTATGACGCTGAGCCCAGTGAAGTACACTAGGAGCATTTGGCGAGGTCGGCATTTTGAAAAAAAATGTTAAAAATCCAAATAACAATAAAATTACTTGGAGTTGACAGATATAATCAAAAATGAGAAACAAACACAAATAACAGTTTTGCAATCCCTTATTCTCAAATAAAAACATTGCTTCATACTGTTTTTACCTTGCAAAAACAACTTAAATCTGTAAAACAGTCCGCCTAAGCAAAAGCATATTACCATATACTACCGGGCCACTTAATCGCACCATCTAGTCTATAAAAAAAACTTTAAGGGGACCCCGGGCTAACATGCATACTGATACAGTCTGCTAGACATTAATATAGTAATATTTGCTCTTCATCTTTGATTCTTCCTACAGTGATTCTAGATTAACACGTGCGTGATAAATTCTTTTCAATTGGTCGTCAGAAGTTGATATTTTCTTTGAAAACTCGGCCTCTGACTACTGCTGAGGTAACAAAAACTCTTAAGGTATACTTACAGTATAAATCTTTATATTCATGACGTAATGCTCCATAAGGAAGTACCCAAAAAGACTTGTTTTTGCCACTAATTTTGAATTCAAGCAATAACGTCCGGGATTATTTGGGAGCTTCCGTATAAAAAATTACGTCACGAATATCATGAATAATAGATATAGCTATTTTTAGAGTTCCGTCCCTGGGCAGTCTTCATGTTTTGACAACGTAGGTAAAATGAATTCCTCAGGTATTGTCCACAGTCTCATTTTTAGCCGTCAGATTTCCCAATGATTGTTATTGTTTGGTTTAAACAAAAAAGTTATGTTCAGTTTTGACTCTAAAAATCTTTTGATTAAATTCACAAGTTAATTATAGGCAATGATGAATATATCTATTTTGCAGGATCTTTTGCTTCAAAGATTTTACCCAAAGTTGGATTGAATCTACCTCTTCAGGTAGGTCTGGTTATTTAAAAGTTTATTGAATGTTTTTACTGGAATGATATCATCATAGTGATATGGACATAATAGTACTTGCGAAATTTGTAAACAAACTGTATGCAGCGGATACAAAATCAAAACAAATGTCACATGTCAAAATAAAAAATCAAACCAAATATGGCTAAGTTTGATTGTTCAATTGTTTTACAAGTTTGTTTTGGACACGTGATTTTGATTGATCTCTTTAATGACACGTGGTTCGCGCAATGTTTACATTTTACTACTTTAATGTCCATTTAACCCTTTCCGTGCCCACGGTCGTTTTTTTCTAAGTTCTTTTAAGAAAATCGCTAGTTCAAACTTTAAAGGCTTATATTTCCGGATCTAGAAGGAGTTAGAAGCTCCTTCATAGCTGCGCGAACCTGACTGAATGATAGAAAGGTACCCAGTGGTAAAACTTCAAATCAATTAAAATAATAAAGTAAAACAGGACCAAATTTGGAGGTTCTTGGATCACTCGTTGACCAAAAATGTTCAAAACACGGTCTCAAAGTCTCAAAAAAGTTGGATTTTTGTCAAATTCTTTTAAAATCTCTCTGGAAAGACTCACTTTTAACATATATTTTACTTGACCATAAAGCCCAATCCAACATCTACGAGTTAGACCAAAAATGACTATTTCTAACTCAAACTGGGTATTACAGGAGGGCTTCAGCTTCCTATACAGTCCATGTCAAATATACTCGACATTGGCACTCAAAGGGTTAAGAAAATGTCCTACACCATGAAGGGATGTTTTGGGAATAGTAGAAAATTATAGAAAAAGGGAAATATTTATTTATCAAACAGAATCATCCACGAATGGGCTCTTACAGAAAAAATCCGTTCATGGGGGGTGGAGGATATATTATTTATTTCATGAACTGGACATTTTGATTTTTAACCCCCTGGACACGGGTTATACCCCTGGACAAACATCAAATCAACCCCGTGGACACAAATAATTACCCCTGGACATTGGGATTTACCCCCTGGACATTGCAATTTTTTGGTATTTTTTCAATACCCCTGGACAATTCATCCTCCACCCCCCGTGTTAAGGATTTTAATCAAATGCAAGGAGCCTCGGCAAATAGATTTGATTTTTACTCTGAATATGGTCTTCAAAGGCTATATTAGATAGACTTAGTATATGTCTGATCGACATCTTTCTCATTTTAGCCAATCAGAACTCATTTATGTTTTTGGAAAGTGTTGAAGGAGAAGGAAGGAACAGTGGAGTCAGGCTTTCCTTCTTTTATGATGGACAAATACCATGTCTATGGAACTGCTTGTCTCGAATATCCTGGACTACTAAAGGTAATCGGTGTTCTATGGTTGATTAAGAGACGTATGTTATACTTACTACCTTTTGCTTAAATAAAACGAAAAAACAATATTCTCCCCTTCCCTTGCTGAACAAGCACAAATTTGTTTCAGTATAAAGGTTCCTTTCTATATCAAAAAAGAATTTCTTAAATTTGAACTTCTTTCATTTTCTGGTTTTTCGCTTACATACACACGTCAATTTTGTTAGCCGATTTTCGAGGAAAATATTAATCTTAACTTCAAATTTTTACAAACATGTAAAAGAATTTCAGCCAGAATTCTTTTCCGATCTAAAGGGCGCTCATCCTTCACTGGTAGTTTTAGTGTGCAACATTGTGTTGTTGACATTACATTATTTTCGGACGTTGCGAGAATGAAGCTATTTACGACGTTCCAATTATGATGCGAGTTTTGATTAACAGCTTAAACAATTCACCCCAAGTACTTTCTTAGTTCCAAATAGATGTCTAAGATGTAAGTTTTGGCAATTTCACACCACAGATTTTGTGCTTTTTAGCCCGTAACTATCCAAATAGCCCGTAAAAACTCGTAAGAAAATCCGTACGTCGTAGTTGCATTTCTATAACCTGATAAATAACTCTTTCTCTTTTTTTTAAAGATCGGTTTACACGGAGGAAAACAAGTCACGTGCGATTATCCCGATATTGAAAATCCGGATTTTGAAAATCAAAAACGGTTTATCCGGGAACAAATGAAAGGTGTTGAGTGTAAACCGTCCATAGTGGAACCTTGTCTATACACAGTAAGTTTAAGTTTTTATTTTCTTAAGTGTTCTCGTTTCATATCAGGACGGTGCCTATTGTTATATTGTGCTGAATAAACAAAAAATTGTTTTTCTTTATCCTCTTTCGGACCGATCTTTGCTCCACATCCGTATCGATTCAATTTGAAAAAGTTTGTAAATTAATTTTTTGATAATTTTGGTAATCGAAATCCACTGCAATTCAACATCGCCCTACTTTACTATTAACTAACCCTACATGGCCCCTCTACATGCAAAAAGGGATTGGGTCGGCTTCACTTGGCTTCACCAGAAAGGAATTACGTCAAAATCTCTATTAACCTATTTCATAGGATTCGTGTTTTTAGTACATGATATTTTTCTACGTCACTGCAGTAATCATAACTTTTTATGGTTAAGCATATTCTTTTGCGAATTGAGATATAAGTTTCACAAAGACAACAACAATAGAAAATAGCATGTAAATGTAACAGATGCATGAATCCTATGGGCGACGTCAATCCTATCCTCAGTTTTCAAATTTATCCCCGCCTTCTAAATTATTCCCCTTTTAGTGACCTTTATGTAGACGGTAAGATTGTCCAACAAATTGATAAAAAAATCGCGTTGTGAGATAGTATAGGCTGACGGAACAGTCAAATTTTACTGATTGGAACAACTGCTCAATTCAATTTTCACCCGGGAGAAAATTTTGTAGAAAATATCTACAGTGCAATTAATAACCGTGCCAGCTCGATTCAATCGGCGAAAGTCAGAGCGGAGAAACCTTACAGGTTGAATGAGAAAGAGTTGTAAACTAATTGGAACAACCTGAGAATAAGTTGAATTTATATTTCCCATAGGAGACTCCTGACCAAGATTTCATACTTGATTTTCATCCGAAATATTCGAATATCGTTATCGGGGCTGGCTTTTCTGGTGAGTGACATTCTCGATTTCCCGATTAAAAATATCAAGTCGATCTACCATATATTAAGTTCGAAAACCCTGAAAAGCTCACACTGGAAATGATAGCAGACCCTCCAAGACAATCATTTCGGAACGCCTGCTTTTGTTAAAAACAAATTAGCTCAACGTGAAACTATAATCAGCTTATTTAAATAAATTCAAAAATTTGATAGGCTCTTGGAATGTTTTTTATTTTTCCTCCGCTAAGTACACAAAAACTTTGAAATAATTCACTTATTTACAGAGTGTTTATGTTATGAGTGAAGGTTTCTTCTTATTTCTTTAAAAGGTACCGGATTCAAAATGGCACCCATAACAGGAAAGATTTTGGCGAATATGGCACTTGATCAGAATCACGGATATGATATATCGGAATTTAGAATGACTAGATTCGAAAATATTATTCAAACTTCGTCTCATCTTTGATGGTGACAATACCTCTGATATGGACAACTCGTGAACTGATTTTTTACACTGAAAATGCTTCGCCGGTTTCGCGAATTAGGGTATCATCCATTGAGCTCGAAAATCCCGAAGAAGCTAGAATTGAAACTCTTGGATGGTAAACGAGTATTAAAAAAGTGGCATTTAATGCTAGACGCACATATAAAAGAATTTTGATTGTGACGTTTTTTTGTCGCTTGAAAACTAAATAAAACGGTAGATTCGATTCGTCATTTTAAGATTTACATTCTTTACATTATAGTTGACTGTCGCTAATTCGAACTTGAACGTAGAATTTAATTTGTTCGAATAACAGAGAAATTCGAATTATAGAGTATTTTAAGAGGGTTTCTCTCTGACAGAAACTGAGAATAATAGGTCCGTATTAGAGAATAAGTTCGAATAATAGAGAAATTCGAATGAACGAGAGTCTACTGTATCTGCCGAGATGATATCAGAACTTGTTCAAATTAAAAGAAAGAGACTTTGATTTATTATTTCGAACTTTAAGAATTACATATTTTTTAAATTTCATTTTGAGTTTTTTTTAATCAATGTATAGTAATGAAGTCAGAGTACAACCGTATCAAGCACGGCCAAAAGAAAAGAAAATCACTACGTGTACGTGCTTTTTTCTTCATTTTCCATTTGTCATTTCAAAATTTCCTTTTTTATGATGTTTTTAAGTTCAGTAAGCTCATAGACCATCCAGAAGTATTAGAGATCCTCGTTTCTTTAGGGTTCCGTCAGTATCACAGCTCTATTAAATATTTTTTTTGAAATCTTTTGATTCTCGGGCTGGTATATATGAGCCAGGCCTCTATCTATTTATTCAAATCTTTGCAGCTCTTGTTTTTATATACGTCAATTACGCACCCCATTAAACTTGTTTTTGGGATTTCAGCGCTCAATGCCCCTTTAAGATTTCCCGCGCAAAATTCAACATGGTCTACATTTTTTTTTGGTCCAGAGTCACAATGTCAGCTACAGCTTGAACAGTAACAAGTTAAATCACTGGCATAAGTGTACAATAGGCCCACATGTATGTCAGTATGTAATACTTCTTTTGCTTTTTGGTCTGGTTTGTTGTTTTCGTCATAGGTGCCAACTCTCAGGTATTCAGTGATTTCATTCAGGCTTTGGACATCATATCAGGCAAAAATAGCTGGCTGGGTACTCGGTATATATATAACTATAAGTGTACAGCAAGCACAAGACTTGGTTTTTGTTTTTTTTATTTACAGAAAACTGAGTCTAACCAGTGCGTCACAAACAGCCATATAAACAAAACTCAACATTCTCACAAAAGTTGTCTTTTTGATTTCCCAAACATTCGTCTCAAGCGTTCCCTCCACAATAATTTATGTAATTGCAATTGCGGTCAGTCCACAGTCGGCTTCAACATATACACGTGTTTTTATTTACGTGACCGAAGTGCCTACTAAAACAATCCGGGGGTAAATAGCGAAGCAACACAGCAGATTATTCGTAAGTATTTTTTGGCATTGACAATCAAATACAATATATTATACTATATTTCCTTAATTCAAAAATCAAAAATTCATTTTTCATTCGCGAAAATAAAAATAAAAGAATAATGAATTAATATTACATACTAAGACGCCCCCGTCTTTTACTCTCATTTAATTTCCAATCTCGGCACGTGCAAAACGCCCGTCCGCCCAATATCCACCCAATCAGCTTAAATTCACTTTAATTGTCCTTTGACATTCAAAAAATAGTATTTAAAAATTATGAATTTATAATAATTACAAAAAACAAAAAGTTTGATACTTCATTAATGAAATATTCAATAAATTCCTGGTTTCAATTTTCAGTGGGCGTTCTTCTAGGGCTTCGTTTATCGCGCAATTTTTGCGTCACACAAACTTTCTCGGCCGCTCGTAATAATTATACATTGCCAAATTTGGTTCTCCATTGTTGAGTCAGGATCGATGGTGACGTCACCTAAGCATAAAAAAGAAAGGATTTCGTCAGTTTTATGCATATATTAATTTGCGAGATATTCTATTCGCCGCGCGAGCGCACTTTTCGTAGACTAGTCGGAGTACTTTCTTTTACTCGCGGGATTGATGGTAACTTTTCATCTTCGTTATTTTTAAAATGAAGCACAACCGAAAAAAAACGAAACTTCAGAAAGTTGCGTATTTCCAGTGAGTAAACGACTCTGACAATTAACAAAATTGATGATGATGATTTTTTTTCGGCCAGGCCAATGTCTCGTATTGGGGGTTCTAGTCTTGAGCCCAAAGCCTACGCAGGATTGCAGCGTTTGGGTAAACGAGACAAAACTCTAAAAAAGCTGGTGTTTTGACGCGCTTCCGTGCTCTCGAAATATGGCGGTTTGAGACGCACTGCTAACGGGTTTGCGCAAAATCAAAACATAGAAAAGTTTCATTTTTCATTGCATTAATCATCAAATGAAAAATTTTCTATGTTTTTTTTTTTGCGCAAACCCCTGTAACTATGGGCGAGTACCTTTTGCTAAAATGATGGCTTGAAATAGAAAATGAAACCACTGAAAACAAAACCCGTACTCGAAATCCCGTAATCTTGATATATACGAGTTACCTAAGTCTATCTATCTATCTATCTATTTAATTAAGTAGCATCATTAGGCGTGAGCCCATATTCGCCACATATAAAATTTAAGATTTAAAATAAATATTATTGTTATAAAGTACAAGTTTTATTAAAATTAAGGGAAAGAATATAAGTACTAGAGCAAGAGTTAAACAAAGGGACTAAGGCTATAGTACTTCATAAGAAAAGTGATATGAAAAATGAATTAATGTGCTAAGTAAAAATTTTTATTGATATACAAAATAAAGAAAAATAAAACTCCTTCCTAGTATTGAGTAAAGCTCAGAGATAATGCAAGAGATTAGTAGATGCTAAGCAGGAATGAATGAATTAAGGCACAAAGATTTTTCTAGGAGAAGGTCAGTCTGGGAAATCCTCTCAATTGCACGCTTATGTTCCGAGGGCGTAAGCGCGTAATTGCATGGTTATAATTTACGCCCGCTCCCGCCCCGGTTGAAATTGCTTAGGGATTTCAAGGGGTTCAGAATTCTCTAATTCGGGCGAAGGCATGGTTTAACGGGCAATCCATTTTTACGGAATCTTCTTCTACAATAAATTTTGAGTAAAACTGCCCTAGGCTTTTGAAATTCAACAGAGCTTTCGGAAGGAATTACGTGTCAAAAATATAGGAAATTTTAAAGCGTGCAATTACACGCTTACCGCAAAAGCCGTCACCCGTCAATCTTGCTTAACGCTTACCGCCCGTTTCAGAACAATTTCGATACGCGTGTAATTACACGCTTAAAAATTCTGCCATTTTGATAACCGTGCAATTGCGCGCTTACGGCCTCGAAACATAAGCGTGCAATTGAGAGGATTTCCCAGACTGAAGGTGCTAAGACTTGGCACAAAGATTGTTCTAGGGTAAGGTGCTAAGACTTGAAAGTGGAAGTAAAGATTCATTGTAAGGCTATAGCTGTAAAAATATATAGTTAGGATAAATGAGATTTAAATATGTTTTAGTAGTTCGTCAGAAAATGTTGTTAAGTTATCATTCATGGTCACTTCATTCGGAAGTTCGTTCCACCAGTCAATGGTGGTAGGGACAAAAGAGTTGGAATACGCCAGGACTCTACCATGCACTTGTTGGAATTTGTTGTTTATTCTTGCTCGTTTGGGCAAGAAGTCTTTTGGTAGGGAAATTTTTTCATTAACAATTTTGTGAAGCATGAGTAAATTGTTTTTCTTACGACCGAATTCAAGGGATTCCCAGCCAAGATCGTTGATCATAGTTGTGGGGCTGGATTTCCAGGACCAGTTGGAGTAGACGAAACGCGCAACTTTTCGTTGGACTTGCTCCAGTTGTTTAGCGAGGCTTTCGTTGTTGACTGGATTCCAGACGGAGGATGCATAATTAAGAATGGGTTTCACGTAGATCTTGTATGCATGGGATTTGATCGTTCTGTTGCAGCCTCGTAGGTTTCTCTGTAGGAAGTTGATGATCTGGTTCGATTTTTTACATATGTTAGCCACATGAATATTCCATTTTAGTTTTTTATGGATTTCGACTCCAAAGTATTTTGCAGAGTCAACTTTATCGAGGGTTTCATTGTGAATACTGTATGATGTTTTCAAGGGTTTCGTTTTGTTTGTAATTGTCAAGACCTTGCATTTTTTGGGGTGAAATTCCATGTTGAAATCTTTTTCCCATACTTGGAGACTGTTAAGATCTTGCTGAAGGATGAGGGCATGGTAAATTGATTTGATAATTCGATATAGGTAGGCGTCGTCTGCGAATAGTCGAAGCAAGGAGAGAACAGCTGATGGCATGTCGTTAATATAGACTAGGAACAATAGAGGTCCTAAGACGGTTCCTTGTGGGACTCCTGAGGTAACATTTGATTTCTCTGAAAATTTGCCATTTAAGATTACTTGTTGAGTTTGTCCTGATAGAAATGATTGGATCCAATTGAGGGATTTACCCTTGATACCGTAGTGGGCGAGTTTGAGGCAAAGTTTTCGATGATCAACTTTGTCAAAAGCTTTGCTGAAATCTAGCAATATGGTGTCCATCTGATCCCCGTTGTTGAGAGCTTTGGCAAAATCATTGACAGCGATAAGCAGTTGCGATTCGCATGACCTTTTCTCTCTAAAACCGTGTTGGACCTCAGTGATGGCATTGTGTTTGTTCAGATGTTTAATGATGTTGCTATATATAATGTGTTCTAATATTTTACATGAAATGCTCGTTAGTGAGACTGGTTGGTAGTTCTCTGGCGAGCAGCGGTCTTTGTTTCCACCTTTGTAGATTGGTGATACGTGGGCATGAAGCCAGTCTTTTGGAAGTTCTCCTTTTTCGAGTGAAGTTGAGAATATGAGTTCTAAAGCAGGTGTAAGTTCCTCAGCAAACTCTTTCATGAATCGTGAAGAAATGTTGTCTGGACCAGGGGCTTTATTTGGTTGCAGTTTATTTAGAAGAGATTTGATGCCATTAGAAGAAAATCATTATGTCGCGCATTGTATCTTTGATCTCTGGTGTTTCAATTTTTGGGTTGTTATTGTCGGGTACTGAGAATACACTACAGTATTGCTGATTAAGGACATTAGCTTTTCCTGAATCGTCAATAATAAAGACCCCCTTGTTGTCCTTTAGTGCTGATATTGAAATGCTGTCTTGACGTTTGCTTTTCATGTATGAATAAAATTTTTTAGGGTTAGAGTCATCATCAAATACTTTTTCTTGTAAGAATTTGTCATGAGTAGCCTTGCATTCTTTCTTGTAGTCTTTAAAGGCTGTTTTGTATTTGTCCCAATCAGTGTACATTCGAGTTCGTTTGGCTCTCCTGTAAAGTCTCTTTGTTCTTTTTAGTAAACGGTTGCAAGTCCTGTTGAACCAAGGTTGGTTGAAACGTGGTGAGCTTAATTTTGATGGGATATCATTCATAGTTGATTCTACGATACCTTTGAAGTCTGACCATTGGTTTTCAACTGTGTCGTTTTTGAAGTTTTCACAGAAGAAGTTTACTTTTGTAACAAGTGTTTCTTTTAGATGTTGAATGTTGGCTCTCCCCCATAAGTAGATGGTTCTAGGTGTCGATATCTGGTAGGTTAAAATCCCCACCAAACCAAATTGAAGGCATGAAAATTGTTAGCGGTCTGGGTATAAAGGCTACAGTGTAAAAAGAATACTTTCTTCAATAAACTTAATTCAACATCCATCCAAGTTTATTTTTGTTAAATTATTTTTCATTTTAGAAAATCAAAGAAGTTTAAAACAACATAATGTCAAACTCTACCAAAGCTGAAAGTCTTGTTGAGGGTGAAACATTTATTGGAGATGATCTCATTACTGAAGGTCTCAAAGTTTTGGCAGAAAAATGTGAAAAATCAATGGCTGATCTGTCAAGCAACAGAGGGAAATTCAACATTGGCAAAGCTGCAGGTAATTTAAAATTGCTTAGAATTTCAAAGATGGGGGTGAATTTACCTAAGGTAACAACAGCAGTGTAGAGCACCGTAAAATCATAACTCTGTAAAAGCATAACTCTGTAAAAGCATAACTCCATAAAAGTCCTATATCTGTTCTTTCCTATCTAGTGATATTTTTTCACTTTAGCGAAAGTTCTTGAATTTAGTTTATCTCTTTTGTTATTTTTACAGTCTCATAAAACAGCAACTCTATATTGACCTGATCTGTGACTCAATTAGCTGAGGAAGGATACTTGACCAATGTCACTTCTTTATACAACTTTTTATTTGATTAGAACAGCTTTTCATTTGATATTTTTTATTCCGATTACACATTCTTTTATTTGAAGAAGATATTTTTAAGGTCACTATGAAATTTTCGGTAGATTCCAAAAGTTTGCTTTGTTTTACATGGTTTGTCTGTATCTAGTTATTTAGAGAATACTTTCTTAGATAGTAATAAAAGTTATGTTTCAGAGTTAAGAGCCAAATTTTTTCTTCATTGTTTGTACTGACGATGGCGTAGCTGGAAAGCTTTTACTATGTAATAAATTTTGATTCTTTAATAAAACTATGGCGAATAGATTGAACACAGTCAAATTTGTCCTTCAGCGAGTCTTTATGTGATACACTAATTATTTGAAGAGTTTTTCAGATATCTTTTTGTTATTTTAGAGTTGATTTTTAACCTTTGTCAGAAATTTGAGTTGCCAGTTGAAGTGAAGTATGCAGCTATTGAGTTATTCGATCAGTAAGGAACTTTCATTCATTTCGATTTATAGCTATATTTTAAGAATCATAGGATTTGACTTACCGTAGGTTTTCAAAAATCTAAGATAGATGAGTACTAAAAGGGTTTTCATATATGTACATCCACTCCAATTTAGAAAGTGGTATCATCTCAGTACACATGTAACTACTTTTTGGGCCATTTTGACATAGAGACCACCCTAATTTTATCTTCATGGAACTCAAATAACTCAATTCCTCAAAGATATTGCGATGTTTGAAAACTTCATTTTTTGCACAAATTTTTAAATTTTGAACAAACTTTGATACTTTGACATAACTGGAAAAATAATTGGAAAATTTTTAAATTTTTGATAAAAATCACTACTTTTAATTGTAGTTAAAAATTTGCAACATTGTAGTCACTTGATTGTATAATATAAAAAGTGAAAAATTCTTGAACAAATTTCTTCCACAGATTTATGACAATTCATATCACTGAGCTACAAGAAATAGTGCGAGCGTCATCCAGTGCGGAGAAGCAACTTGATTGGTCCTCTGTTGAAGCTCGAATCAAAGATCAAGTTGTGCTGCGTGCTATGACCTGTGTACAAATTTCTAGTAAACTTGTTTCACATTACAAGGTATGATTTTCTTTACATTCCTGTAAGGTGTGTGGTCACAAGTTTTCTATAGATATCTATTGTGGTAGAGAATGTTTGTGCCAAGTTGTAACTCCATAGCACCTCTAGATCAAAAGTTATAGAAGGTGTGGTAGAAACAACCCCCTATATAATAGGATTCCCCTCCAAAAAAGGCTGGATAATAATAGGGTTAATCTTAATTTTGTCTTTTTAGGCTGTCCACCCATCAAAGGTTAAACGATATTTGTCCGCTTGCAACCTCCATTATTCCATGTCTTCGGTGAACAAATCAGAAATGAGAGTTTTAACCACCGTCAACTATCAATTACCTTTGACCACACCCATTGTTCACATCGAAATGTTGTTGGAAGTATTCAGTAAGAGTATGATATGTACACGTTCTTTTTATAAGAACAAACTATATAAGAACAGGCTTCAATGCGAGGCCAAATTTTAAAAACAAGTTAAAGCATTTTAAGGCTACACTGACTCTTATAGCTGCAAGTTTCTTAGGATATCGCACAAAAAGACTCGCATAATGTTATCGTGAAAATAAGAACATTTTAAGAACTTTTTAGCCTCAAAACTAAAAAAGTTAAGACCACATGAAGGCTTTAAAATGGTGGATGTAATTTAGTACAGGGTTTGTAAAGTTAAGTGTGTTAAGCTTCTACTTCACGTAAATGATTATCAATATATATCAATTCAGTAGTGACAGTTTTCTCCCACTCTCTCATAGAACGTAACTGTGACGGCGTCAACGTGGACCTCATACTCAAAGCCGCGATCAATATCTTAGACGTCTCTTATATCTCACGTACGCGATTGAAAGATTTGCTACGTTACGCATCCACTGACGACGGTGAAGAGACGTTAAAACGTCGTTGCGTATCCAATCATTTTTTGTTGGCCGCTTGCGTCATCGTTGCCGCGTCATACGTCATCGATTCGTCGACCAATGATACGGTAAGTGGTTTTTTCTTTTTCTATTACTTATATTTGGTTGAGTTTGGGGAGGTTATGAGGCGCATTTTCGCAGTTATTGACGCTTTCAATGAGCAAACCGTCGTCACTTTGAACAGACTACCCCCTCACATGGCATGGTTGACACGAGCGAAGGCTCATTTAAGTCCAAGTGAACCGCTGCGATTGGGAATCGAACCTTAGACGCCCGTGCTGCAACCAAGTTCAATGACCACTATGCTATAGCGCCACTTCCACTACCATCCAGCCACTTTCAAAACAGATATCGTTCGACGTTCGAATCCTGTATTAGTATGCTAACCAGAATGGAAGGTGAGGGGTCAGTAAAAACATTACACGTTTCCGTGGGTATCCACTCATAGTCAATTATAGATAATTAAAAATAGTAGATATGCTTTCAACGATAATCCTACGAGGTTGAGTCGAAGAGGCGGTTTATAACTTTTGTTACTTTCGAAAAGTCAGACTCGCAAGGGACCGAATTATCTGTTCGCGATAGAGAAAGTTCGAGATAAAGAAAGTCTGATATTATTGGATCAAAGGATGCAGCATTTATTTTCTTTAGTAATTCCCCAAAAATCAATTTATTTAGGTAAGCAGAAAGCTGGGTTGGTCTTAGTTACTTAAGCTTTTTTCACATGTACGTAGAATCTTACTTTAGACCTTACAAAAAATTGTGCGTAAGGCTGTCTTTTGGGAATTTCCCCGCCCTTAAGTACAGTTTTTGTCCTGTAAGAGGGTCTTAAGTGACTTTTCCTTCAAACTCTACTTAAGGCCTTAAAACGCTACGTAAGCTTAGGGAAATTCCCCATTCCTGAAGGTCTTAAGTAAAATTTTACGTATATGTGAAAAAAGCTTATAGCATTTTAACAGTTTTACGGTATTTTCTTGACTATTCCACCATTTTGTTACATGCAAACGAAAAATTTGAAGATCAAAATTCTATAACTGACATCATTTAATAAAAGTTCGAGCTAGAACAAGGAAATTAGCCTAAAAATGCATTCTAGGGACCAGATATTTTGTTTGAAATTCGAGATATAGGGTAGTCGAGATAGAGGGTAGTCGAGATAGATGGTAGTCGAAATAGAGAGATTCCACTGTAGTATCAGCGACCAGATAAGCATGGCTTAGTTTCGATAAAACAATTAAATTGCCAACAAATCCTACCAAAGTTGCGCGGCATTGAGCGACCCGCCTGGTTTTTACACAAATGACAGATTGAAACTAAAATTTAACGCTTAATTTTGAAAAATATATCACTCGAAAACAAAGGAATTGCTAGATTCAATCCGTCATCAAAAATACGGCGCATATTTTAAGGCTTCAATTTTTCTTGCCTGAGAAAGGTTAGAGATTGACCTCTAGCCCTTCGGGCTTGAAACTCAATGGTAAAACTCCTACTCTTAAAAGCCTGGAGCTGTCTATTGTGTAGACTACGAAAATAGAGCCTTTTATTAGCATTTTGTGTATGTATAAAAATATAATTCAAGTGAACAAACATAAAATACAACTCAGTTTAAAAAAAGCTTTTTTACAAATTTACAGACGCTTTGGGCAATGCATTTCCAAGGAGAATTCAGTATCAGAAGTGTTTTCATTATGCTCTAGTTTTTCCATGATGTTGAAGTGAGGGCTTTTCGTTGAAAAAGACCATCACAAAACGATTACCATTCCAACACTGCATTCCCCTTGAAAAACATTTATGTGTTAATTTCGAGGCTCAGGCACTTGTCATTTTTCATATGAACTTAGTTTTAGTTGGTATAAACTTTCTTTGTGTTTTTCAAAATAAAGCTTTTGGTGCGAGCATGAAGATGTTGAAAAAAATGCACTGATTTTGTTTTTAGAGTAGCGATCGCAAAATTACTCGAGGGCGTATTCAATCCAGAGCGGCAGGGGCGTGAAAAGATAAATTTCAATGGCGGATCAAAGGGAGGTTTAACAGTTATGGCGAAGGTGTTTCTTTTCATATATAAAGAATATTGATAAAAAACACACTGTCATAAGTCCTAAACCTCTCTTCGACCCGCAATTGAAATTTACAATCGTGCCCCGTTTAAAATGCTTTCAACAAAAAAATCATTTCAAAAAGAAGCAAGGAATTCATATGAAAATAATCATATGGAAAAATGACAAGTGTCCAAGCCGCGAAATTAACTTACATGTTTTGTCTTTGTTGCTCCGCTGTGGGTGCGGAGCCGCACCATTTTGACGGTGACACCAAACGGCGGAAGAAGCGGCCACATCTACTGGTGAATTTGTTGTGGCGAATCTCTCTGAGACGTTCTCGGTAACCATCAGATATTTTGGTTAATTCTCTACACAACCCTCTTGACGCGTCATGCTTACTAACCATTGCTTCGAGATCAGCCGAAGCCTTTGTTACTTTCTCATTTGCCTCAGTGAGGCTTGCTTTAGTCTGATCAAGCTCCAATGCTAAGTTAGCTATTGTCTCTCCCTGAAGAATAATGAGAATGGAATTAAATAATGAAAGAATTGAAATTGTTAAATTTTCCTTTGATTGGTAAATTAGGTTTCACCAAGTTCGTGGTAGTGTGATAGAAAAATATGTTTGATCATGCCAAAAGCATGCGACTGTTGTTTAAATGACGTCATTTCTATTTCTATTGTTCTCTACGTACAAGGTGAAGGGGTGGCAAAAATCTGGATAACTTTTTGCGTGCGTACTATGTTGATGTCCCCTATGAAGTTGCTTCTCGAATTTATGTAATTTTAGTATAAAAAGACATTCAATTGTCGAATGAAACAATTACCTGACGTAGCGCGCGCTATTTTATTTAGATGATTCGTTTAAAAAGCTGCAAATTTTTCTTAGCGATTTTATTATCTGCAATAATACATACTGCATGTCAACTTACCTGGCGCGTGCTTGTTTCGTTCAACTCCTTCATATCTTTGCGGTACTTTCGGATAAGAAGAGCTTTACCGCCATTGACGAGCCATAATTTGGCGTTTTGGCGTTTCAAATCCTGTTCCATCTTGTTGAATTCATACTGCATGTCATCCTTCTCCAAGAGCAAGTTGTCAATCATCTTTTGTTGGTAGAGTACGCGATCTTCCAAAGATAAATTGGCGAGGATAATCTCTTCAGCTGCCTCTTGGTCCTGGTCCTGCAATAGAATGAAATCATACATGATTTTAGCTTCTAAAAGCTATTTTTGTGTACGTCCCTCTTGATAATGCTTAAATCGGGTTTATTTTCGAGAGATTTAATGTTTGGAAGCGTTGATTCGCATAAATAAATCCAGAAAACTTTGAAAATGTTAGACATGCGACTCATACCTTAGCCTGAATGTTGACACCTCACCTACGCCGCCCCTTTAAACAACGACGCTCCATAATTGTAAATTTAGTAGTTTAAGCACGTGCCTTCTTTAATTCCCTTTTCCAGTACTGGAAACTTTATATTCTTACAATCAATCAAAAAAGTAATTCTCTTACCTCTGGGGCAACATTATCAGTAATGTCTTGGCTATCTTCAGCAGTTTTGCCATCTTTTTGGGAAAAGGTGACTCCTTTACCCTTCTCCTTCTTTGGGGTTGTGGAGGTAGCCGGCTCCTCTGACTCAGTTTGTGAGGTCTGGACCGGGGCCTGACTATTATCGGGGAGTGTAAGGTCAGATGTGGTAGGTGGTGAGGCAAGTTTAAGCTCATCGACGGATCGCTCAGTCTGGACTAAGATGTGGGGTAACGATGGCGTGGCAGATGGGGTCACCACTGAGACTTGTGTTGACAAGACAGTCAACGACTTGCTATACGATCGTAGCTCGTAGTCGGCTAAAGAAACAGTGGCCCGTGGTCTGTTCGTAGGCTCAGGAGTAGTCTCCCCAGGTGTGGTTGGGGTGTCTGCTGACAAATTAGCGGTAGTTGAATCCTGTGGGTTATCAACGGCAAGTTCGATATCCTCGACGGACACAGGGTCGCTCTCACTGGCATCACCGCCCTCATCATGCTTCACATTGGATGAGGTAGGTGGCTGCTCCATGGCGTTGGCGCCCTTGGTGGCGTCAGTGGCGGAAGGTTCAGCTGGGACGGCAACCTCGATGGTAGACTCCACAATAGTGTCGACAAGACTTGGTGCGGCTTGTTTGTTGAGTTCATGACCTGTAGAAGGTTTAGTGGATTTGGCTTCGGACCCTGCCACAGCCAGTGGGTAGACCGACGAAGGAGCCTGGATGGAAGCCATAGAGGCCGGCGCATTTTTTATCACTTTGGCGCTGTTAACCTGAAATGGGAGGGAAAAGTTTAAGCTTAAATCGGTTTGCTTAATCTTCTTCTTCACTACAATCATGGACAAAATACTTGGCACAAAAGGGAAATTCACCGGGGTGTTTTGAAACCACAATCGATTTGTAAGTGCTCTAAAGTAGGTTCGAATGGTAGAGTTTTAACTCTGAGTTTTAACGCTAGACTTAAGACTTAGGACCTTAGGATCTGAGGATCCAAAAGTTCAAAAATGGTCCAGTAGGGCTTGAAATATAGCCTAGAAACCAATAAATCCCTCCCAGATCGAAATACTCGATGAAATCAAGTTGAAGGCAAAAAAATTGACATTCTCGCTCGAACTTCAATTTTCGAAAAATTGTAAATTAGCCAAAAGTGCCAATATATTATGACCATGATTGTAGTTCGTTGTGAGTAAATTCAGTAAACACAGTCCGACACAGAAAATCCGTACTGTATTATCATGATACCAATGAATAATTAAATCAGTTAACAAAACTTGTAAAACAATAGAAACAATTGGAGAGTTTTAATTCTGTTTTTTTTTTGACATTTTTGTTTTGATCTGTATCACGCTGGATCCAGTTATTTTTTGAATCTTGTAACTACTTTTATGTTTCCTTAAAACGAACTTAAAGTTGCGCGAGAATGAAGGGTGCTCTAGAAACCAAGTGTCAAGGTGTTTGAGATTTAACTTTTTTTATCAAAAGAGAAACCTTGAGGTTAAATGCAATGTCTGCGATCGATCTCAATGAATGGATTCTATTTAGTGCAGTCTGTTAGTCGGTTATATTAGTTGGTGATAGCCCTGCATACACAGATGACTTTTATAGGTTACTCATGCTCTGGAATCAGTATTCACGAAACAGAAAGTACTTAACAATTGAATTAAACATTTTCCATCTTGGATACTGATGCCAGTGCATCGACGTCTTTGGGAAGGGTGAGAAGTAAAGTTTTCTACGTTGTGACGGTACTGAATTATTGTTTGAGATGCATTAATTTCTTTGAGAATTAGAGGTCTTTTAAATGCAAAGGACTAAATAGATTAAAAGATCTTTCAAATGCAAAGGTCTAAGGAATGTAGAAGTCTAAGAGATGTAGAAGTTTTTGAAACGCAATAGACTAAGGGATGTAACTAGGTGTGATAGATCTAGAGGTGTTTGAAATGCAACGGATAAAGAGATGAAAAAATTTAACAGCCGCCTTAACTTTACCAGGAACGAGAAGGAGATAAGATAAGAAATAAATAAGATCAATAGACCGTGACTTATTTATAGGTAATAGCTATTCCCTACATCAGCCTCAAGCGAAACATAATACAGGTATAACTTAGATAAAACAATCCTAATCTTAACTTTGCCTTACCTTCGTCTTTGACGAGGTAACATAAGTATAATCGATATAAACAGGCTTAGCACAGATCGCTCAGCCCTGACTAAGCTCTAGTTTAGACGGCCGACTTTCTGCCCTGCCTATTCTAATTGTTAGAGTAGGCAGAAAGAGGGCACAAAGTTGGTTGTTAAAATCTTTGCTTGGAAAGGTTTGAAAGAAGACATTGCATTGACGTCAAAAGAGGGCTATGCATCGACTTTAGACAGCCCGCTTTATGCCCTCTTTAATTTGCAATTAGAATAGACAGGGCTAAAAGTGGGCCGACTAAACCAGAGCTTAGCCCTAAACAAGTTAGTGTTAGTATAATTTAAATCAACAGCCAAAGTAAAGATAACTTAGCCCTAACTTAACATAACTTAACCCCGAAAAAGTGTCAACTTAATTAACATAGTCTATGAAAGTTAACGAGGACTTATTTTAGCCTAAAACATTGAATGCTTAATTCATTAGGCCCTAGTATAGGTAATTTTGCTTGACCTTTTCCCTAGAATATAACTTAGAAAAGCAGATCCTAATATAGATAAGTTTGTATATCTTAGCTTGAAACAAAATATCAAGATAAAACTCAGATAAATAGACGCGAATATTGATAATTCAGCTATATCTTAGCGTTGAATATGATGGCATAGGTATTAGCTTGGATAAATAAGCTTTAATGTGATGAGTTAGTCCTATTTTAACCCTAAACAAGATAGCATAGGTATAACTTAGATAAAATAGAACCGAAAATAGACTTCTTAGCCCTACCTTTACCCTAAATACGATAACGTATGTATAATTTAGACAAATAGTTCTGAACGTTTAAAAATTTGACCTACTACGTTTCTAAGAAGGCGAATAAAGGCATAACATTTGTCAGAATTTGTAAAAAAAAAGATTGACTTCAAACCTTAATGTTAGTAACACAGTGAAACATTTTAGACCTTAAACTGATAGAAGATTAAAATGTATGATGGAATATTGATAAATTATAACTCGGAACAGCCTTAATTCAAAACATAAATCGACTCGAGGAATGAGAATATGTTAGAAAAGAAAAATAAGACTTACCTGAGCGGTTTGAGCGGCAGTTTTTGTCGTAACGTTAGCGTTCTTCGATGCCATTGTGTATAGAATGAAAATGATCACCAAAAAGTATTTAGGAGTTGTTTATGTAAGATGTAGTTATCCTTTGGAATGAATGAAGGTTGAGCGATTGGATTGCAAAAAAGTGCGGTTGTACAGGAACTGTGTGGTGATGCGAGGTAAAACAAGCTAAACTGTTTAGTTGTATGAAAAAAATTTGTAACGCTCTTTAATATGTATAAGATATTTTAGAATAACTGACGTCAAATATTGTTTTTGTTTATATGTGACGCCAATTATGTTACCATTTTGAATATGTTATGATCGCGAAGCTGAGCTCGAAAGTGAAACCTGGAATGGGTTTCATGAAAATAATACCGTAAGCAAACAGAAGTTTGGTATTTCCGAATTTTTTTCATTAGTTTCTCCAACACGTTTAGACTTCAACCTTTGTTTATTCAACTCGGTCGTTTTCATCGAAAGAAATTAGCACACCGGCTTCTTTTTCTTTCATCTGAGAAGAAAGTCTTTCCAGTTTTAATTCTATAGGTCTGTGACTGTTGCTAAGGGAAAGATTTTTATAATAAATGACGTCATCGATGATAGTGTTTACAATGAGTGGAGGAGAATGCGGGCGGTCTAATTTTTGGGCGCTATCTGTGGAAATATTAATGTTTTTTTTTTATTTGTCTCTGTGCCTTTATTTGGTAACAGACTTTTCGATATGTTTACGTTCAACTTAGGGGAAATTTTAAGGTCTTAAAGTTTAGTGAAATTAAATTTGTCACCCTGACTGTACCTTCAGCTTACGTTGCCGCCATTATGCGTTTTTCAGATATATTCGTGTTTCAGAAAGATCTAAGATAGGGAATTTTTAATTTTGGAAGAATTTTCAACAACTAAAAAAACCTGAATACAGATCGCATCCGGATTTCACAACTTTTAAAATCTTTGAAATTTTGTTGATTTTTTAAATTAACTGAAATTGAAAATCACAAGAAATAAACTCTTCATTAAGAAATGGCGATTATACTTGAAAAAATTAATATCTTGAACCTGAGAGAAAGATTTACAAAGGGAAAACCTTTCCGGCTTTTTGTATATATGTGTGGTATAGCTCACAGGCGCATTTCTTCAGGCACATCTTTCTTTATAGCAGAGAGATGTTTTGATATTGAAGTTTGATAATGGCGACGAAAAAATCGTCCAGTTTTGTGAATTTGATTTTTCTTACTTTCGCTTTTTACTCGCATCAAAACATTGCACACGCTAGAAAAAGGATGACACTTCATGTCGTTGGATTTCACTCGCTATGTAGAAACTTTCCAGAAACGGACACTCAAACATACCCTATCGTCGAAGACCGTTTGATTTCATATACATTCCACACGAAATCGAATTTTGAATATATATCATATGATGTTTGCAACAGCACTGAAGCACTTACCGAAAGATTCGTCGATATGATGTTATCCTACCAATTCACAATGAAACAAAAAAAGACCGGTAAAGCTCGAAGTCTAACTGTATCTCTCATTATGGCTCACTTGAATTTGCAAATACAAACGCGGTTACTTTGTGAACTTCTTTCCACCACCAATATACCCGTCATACTACTCAACCGGCGTTTTCGGGCGCCTCGATACGTCTCCCGGTTATCGCTCTTCCAGCATAAAGGGTTCTACGTGACGTCAACGTACGAGGTACGCGATAAAGATTCACAATCAATTACTCAGTTATTAGACCTTATGAGAATATTTGATTGGAAACATATTGCAGTTGTTTTTCTCAGTTCAAGTTCAAAGTATCATCAAACCTATCGGACGTTAACAAAGAGGTTCATAGATAAGTTGATCAACAAGAAATATTGTTTTGTTCACTACAAAGTCAATGCTGATAGCGCATCTCAACTTTCGAAAGGAATTGCAACACTAAGGAAGGATCAAGCTTTAAAAGTGGTTTTCCTGTTCGGTCCACCCAAGGAAGAGGTATATTTTAACCACTGACTTTTATAAACCCTGGACTAACAACTGACCTTTATGTATCCCTGGACTAAGCTTTTTCCGCCATTTTGATCGGAGTTTTTAGAGAAGTAGCTGGGTTGAGAAACTGCCTCCATGGTCTATATAAAGCTCAGTTATCTTCAATTTATCAGCTTTTAATCTTTAAACTATCACTGGATTCAGTATAAGCCGAGTTGAGATTTTGGCCCCTTCACTAGGTTTAAGCAAAATGTTCAAACATCTTGTGCCAGCTGGGAAGTGACAAAGTATATACTCGTTTGTTTTCTAAAAGGTGATTTCTATCTTTATATTGACCGAGATATTTTTTCATTCCAGACTGCATTTTTGAGGAGGTACACCAACCAAATGAAGAGTGAAGATACGTCACCACAAAAACAATGGATAGTCCATGATCTAGAACACCCAAACTCAACCCAAATCATCTCAACTATGGAAAACAGTCGTCGTTTCAAAGCTTACGAATTTAGAGACACGTTGACAACTTTAAATGCGTCCACTGGATTCGTTATCAATGATATTAAAAAAAGAAAGCTTAGAGACGTTTATAAAGTCATTGTTTACATGTTAAAAAAGTTTGCAAGATTGGAAACAGCACAATGGCGTAATGGAAAGAGAAGAGACCAAATCAGTATGATTTTGAATTCATACTTTAATTCCAAACTAATTTACCGAGATGCGAACAACGTTCCAAACCATACTGGTATCTCAACACCCAAATCAAAAGCCAGGCTTAAGTCAGCATTCCGCCATTTCAATTCTACAGAATGTCCAAAATCTGTATGCATTGCAGGCCGTGAAGCAAGATATAAGAGCTTTGAAAATAAGTCTACCGAGTATACTAAGGAATATGGCATTGCTTGCAAGCAATGTGCACCAGATATGTTTAAGAGGAGGCCGGGAAATCATCATTGTAGACCATGTCCTCTCTATCACACCAACAGCGAAAAACATCGCACTTGCGTGGACACTCACACCAAGCATTACTTAACCGTATACACTGCCCCTGGTTTTAAATCAATAATTTGCTCCTGTCTTACAGGACTATATACTCTTTTCTATGTTGTGGTTTTCGTTAAATACCGAGATACGCCAACCGTTAAAAGCTGCGATCGTGTCTTAACAGGCATTCAACTGTTAGCCATCCTTGGTGTCCAAATCACCTTTCCATTGCTTTTCCTTGGAGAGCCTACTCAAGGGACATGCGCAGTAAGACCTATCAGTATTTCGACCCTAAACGCGATCATTGTATCGACCATGGTTATTCGAACACAAAGATGTTTAAACGCATTCGCCAACAAGATTCGTATAACAAAATCTGAAGTGCGCAATTCAAAGTTGGCTCAATTCTTCTTTGTTTTGCTCATGTTGGCGATTAATATAGCAATATACTTTGTTGCTGTTTGGAAAGAGAAACCTAAAGTTCTATCACATAGAAAACCAGATTTGCTCCAGAAAGAAATTATGTGTAACACTAACACACATTTCCATTTAGGCCTGGCTTACACCATTATCCTCTATCTGATATGTGTAAAACAGGCTTACCATGGCCGTAAAGTCCCAAGCGTGTTTTTCGAAGCTACAACCATGTGTTATATTTGTTTTATCGCTTTCTTGAGCCTTGGACTCCTCTTCCCGATAGAGTACTTTCAAAAAACAAGTCTTCAAAAAATTACTGTTCGCTGGATTGGGATTTCGTTACATCATTTGATTCTGGTGTCTTTATTGTATGGGAAGAAGGTTCATGTTATCATCTTTAAGAAAGGTAGAAACACGAATGAACATTTTCGTTGCAAGATATTTGAAAACATTGAAATGAAAAGTTTTGAAGTCTAAGCTTATGATCTTATTATTCGGAGGTTTTATTTTGTTGCTGTAAAAGGATATTAACTCTGTATAAACTACAGTAACGCACCTTATTTTCTTCCCGGCCGGAACGAAACGTCAAAATGACCAGATTCATCTGTAGCACTTTGTGTCACTAATGGATGGAAAAACATTGAATTTCTACCTATATTATTGTAAAGTTTTGATTTTGAATGGACTTTCTGGTTGACAATTTAACTCATGTTCTTTCCTCGCTGACACAAAACGACTCCAGTCAAAGCCATTCCCTCTAGCTTTCTAGAGATTCCGGCTCCAACTGATGTTTTCCTGAAGATAATAAATCTGAATAGATTTATCAGGAAAAGAATAAAGAAATACGCGTGGGCATCTTGCCTGAAAGCGTAAATGACCAGGTCCGATTTATAGCGTAACCGGTAAAGTCATTGTTCACCCACAATTAAGATGAGAACTTAACAAAGATACCACCAATTTTGTAAATCCGCTTTCAAAGCCCTACACAGTGCAGGATCTGTTAAAAAAATGAAAAAAAACGAACGTAGCGAAACCAATAATTCCATTTTCTGTGCAGAAAAAAGGTCGTCGTGTCTTAAATACAAAACTGCGTAAAGAGGAGAGGAAA
This sequence comes from Clytia hemisphaerica, assembly GCF_902728285.1. Classification (NCBI taxonomy): domain Eukaryota; kingdom Metazoa; phylum Cnidaria; class Hydrozoa; order Leptothecata; family Clytiidae; genus Clytia; species Clytia hemisphaerica. The sequence goes on along the minus strand of NW_027103650.1, from coordinate 257,413 downwards.
AACGTGTATAAGAAAACTCTCATCTTTGTATATTGGATTGCTACTTTTTACTATTTATTTCAGCAAGGATTCTCGTATTAAACTATGTATCTTTCTAATACACGTTTCCGCCGTGCAGTTGTCTTAAATTGTGTTTAAACAACTCGCGCTTAATACAATCCTAACCTTTAAGCAAGCCTGTCGTACTCTCACCAGTACAACACACACTTTTGACCTCAGATCAGTCGAGACTACCCGCTGAATTTAAGCATATTAAGATGTCTACAAAGATATCAAGACCAGAATGGGTCTCTAATTATATGTATGTTTATTTTGCAGGTCATTGAACAGATTGCTTTGATCACGTGTCTAGATGAGAGTGATATCATCATTTATTCCACCATTCTTGTCAAATTGGCGCTTCATTTGGAGTGAGCAAATGTAAAGAGGTAAATGTTCTTTTATTAGTAGTGCCGAAAATGTTCTGGAGAAAAATCTAGGATTGGTCATCCAAATTTTCTCGGCGTGCCAATATTTCTTTATTTGCAAAAAAGTGAATGGATCAAGAAAGAATCTGAAAGAGCCTTATCTGATATCCTGATGGTGGCGGCCTTAAGGAGCAGGCCAATTTCCCGTCGGAGAGGAATGGTAGTTAACCTTGTGTCGCATCCCAATTTGGGCTCAACGGCCCTTGCGCGTAAGCCTGAAAATATTTTGGTTGGACCCCCAAATCCCCAGATAGCGAGGAATGGGGTTCAGACTTCCCACTTCCATTTGCTTACCGCAGTCTGGTGGAATTCCGCAATCTAAACCTTGAAAATTTTCCCTACCTTCTGAGATTTAGCGTGTCAGAAAAAATTCTACATCGAGTGCATGCGAAGCTTTATTTCCAAACTTTTTTTTAAAGTAAATCTTTGGTTTAATGAGCTATTATTCTACTGACACACAGAATTTTCGGTTTATTATAACGAGTGCAATTCGAATATAATTGCACGAGTGGTTTTTTTGTTATTAATTTTCCGAGTCCGAAAGGACGAGGAAAATTCGAAACAAAAAAATCACGAGTGCAATTTTCGAATAGTACGAGTTATTATGTGATTACAATTTAATAGCACAATGGCTTTCACTACTTTTTCCCAGTTAGGAAAGTAAATTACAGAAATTACACTTAGAGTTTTATATTTTTCTCTTCTGTCTATATCTTTCTTTTATTGTTGTTTATTGATTTTCTTTCTCACAAAATAAATTTCGAATGCAATTAAACGTTCGATGCAAAAAGAATGTAAGAAAAAACATTAAAATCAATTTTGTAAACATTGGCATCGGCATTGAAGAGTGTGATTAACGATTAATTGCTCTCTACAGGATGCAATTAACGATTAATTGCTCTCTTTGAGGGCGTGCCAAATAAGAAAAAATAACCCATCGTGCGATTACTCCTGTAAAAGTCCCTGCGCGAGTCTGTTGGCATTTAGTCAATTTTATGGTAAATGGGGTGACAAATCAAAATGTCGAGGGATCAATCGTTAAAAATTAATGTGCTTTCCCCGCTATGTCGGTTCAATCTTATATTTCTTTCCTGATTCTTTTACTTACGTCATGGATTGAGTAATTCAAAGAATATTTGGCAAATTCGGCGAATTTCCTCAAACATATTTACCAAGTTTCGAGTTTCTGTTCATTTGCCAAATCAATTCTCGCTAAATTTAAAGTTTTTCTCAATCGCCGAAAAGAATTCCACCAAGTTAAACGAAATTGGCGAGTTGGTTTATTCGGAGCCGTGAAAATTTAAGGTTTTAAGAAAGTGCGACTGTAAGATGTTCTTAAATAATGATTTAGTTTTTCTTTTTTCGTTTGATAAAAGTTTTTACATGGTAAAATTTTAAGCTATCTAGAACAAAAGGAATATTATATTTAACCCTTTAAGTGCCACGCTGCGTGGACCTGCCTGAATGATAGAAAGGTGACCAGTGGTAAAACTTCAAATTAATTTGCTGGATTCTTGTCAAGTAAAGCAGGGCCAAATTTGGAGGTTCTTAGATCACTCGTTGACCAAAAATGCTCAAAAAACGGTCAAAATCGGAAAAAAGTGGATTTTTGTCAAATTTTTGCATTTTTTTGACTTTTTGGCTTAAAATCTCGCTGTAAGACTCACTTTTGATTGTTTTTTTGCTTGACCATGAAGCCAATCCAATTCCTACGAGTTGGACCAAAAATGACGATTTTTAACTCAAACTTGGCATTACAGGAGGGCTTCGCCCTCCTACATAGCCCATGTCTGATATATACGACATTGGCACTTAAAGGGTTAGCAACAAGCTAAATGGAAAATAGAAAGTATATTTAAAAACACTATTCTGGCTCGTTCTTGCCTCTCGAGTTTTCGTCTACTTAAAACTGTAGTAATTACTGAAACCGAAAGCAAAACTTTTTATCGATAATTGAACCAGAGGATTTCATATTCGACTCATGTCCAATATGCAAAATAAAGTTGATATCATATATATGTTTATATTTTTTAAACTAAACACCAGAAGCAACTCTTGTCAGTTCTGTTACATTTGATAACTCCCATAGAGCAGGTTCATTAATATCACTTTTTGATACCAACTCAGTTGGTATTCAAGAGTCTTGGCTTGGTACAAAGGACCTAGGCTTGACAGAATGTATCTTTTCTTCGAAACGGTATCGAAACTCCACCATAAAATCAATGCAATGCAACGACTTCAGACTTCAGACTATCCATACTTTCAGGGTTGATCAGTGTATTGTCCTTGACTTGACAAACCAAATTTCGCTACACGAAAGAGAACGCCAAATTCTTGAAGACTTCGGCCGTTCTTAAGTCTTTCTTACCAACCATATCCAACGACACCGAAACTGTCTTGGCAACCATTATACAGTCGTCATGACTTTACTTCTGGTGCTTGTACTACTGGTTGTCAAGGAGATGACCTCACTCTTTTGGTAATCATACTCCGAGTACGTCCCAGTCCCAATCCCCTGTCGATAAGTCTCTTTATTCTCTGTCGAATATTTTGCCAATATGGGACAAAATATCGTCAAGGATACGGACATGATAGCAAGAACGTATCCCCAAGCTACTTGACATTCACCTGATACAAACATCTTTGCTTCTAGACCGCACACGTCACGGGCGAACGAGGAATCAAGCCCGAGCGGAAAGATGAGTACAGCGATAGCCAGGAAGCCAACTAGAAAAGAAGAGAAAATGTATGTTTGTTGCAAGTGTTCCTTTTCACGTAATAAGATGGCGATAATGTGAGAGGCTGAAAAAGCTCGTTTATCAAATGGGTTGAAACACCATCATTTAGTAAGTCTCCTTTTATTTTATCTATCTTTTTTGTAAAGATTTCTAAGAATTGTATGTACGATAATAGATATTTGAATGTTCGAATTAATAAATTATGAACTTAAAATTGTAAACTCCATTCCTTTCAGCTTTAACATTTTGCTCATTTTGAATCTCTCAGATAACAAACCAAAATTCCGCTAGACAACTTTTTTGGATTTAAGCAAAAAAAAATGTTTTCGTAATGTTTTTAAAAGAATGTTCTTAAATCGTTAAAGAGAATATTTTTGGTTTCGAAAAAGCACTTTCTTCAACGTTTTAAATTCTCAAAAGGTGATGAACTAGCGTGTGGAAATCATTTTAAAAGGGCATTTTTCTAACAAAACCAGTGAAATCTTCAAAGAAAAAAAAAAATTTCAAGAAAAAAAACGTAGTACCCCCCCCCCCCCGAATTGACCTTATTATTCACGATTGTTCGTAGCCCTTTTCAAAGTTTTGGAGCCTTCCTGATTCAATAGATTACTGACCTCCGATAACTTGAATGTATGCTGTTGCAACTTTCAATTTATCGCTCATCGATCTTTTCGTACAAATTGATATGAACGCCATGATGACAGATACGATAAAAAACACACATCCAATCGCATAAATAATTGCACTGACCATCCAGGCTATACTTGGCATGTCTTTCAGGCTAGTGAAAAATCCACATTTCTGAATAGCCTGTGATAGCTGATAACGGTGACAGAATCGTATCATTCCTAATGCGACTGGATCATACTGATTGGAGATTTGCCTCGATTGCCCGACCACCTGTTTGAGTTCAGCCTCGTTTTGAAACCAAACAGGCGAGACGAATGAAAAACAAATTGCTAATGTGAAAAGTATGGTCAAAACGACCCAAAACACTGTCACACATTTTCCCATTTCGATGAGAACTTATTGTTCCTTTGGCTTTGTTGTTGCTTAATTTGTTTGATCTTGCTGAAAGTGAAAGTGTAAATTAATTGAAAGATTGAAAATTCTTTAACAGATTGATGAGTTAAGGACGGACAAAAGAATCATATTTCTGAGGATGTTGGTTGAACCTATCCAGACATATCTATAACTGATTTAGATATTTAAATACAAGTGAAAATGCCTGCAATTTTTGAACCTTTGAACCCACTCTACTATAAATTAGGACATTAAGTCCTATATAGAGAGAGAATAAGTTGTTGTTTCAAAGTTCATCTAACTTCATTTAAACCTTAACATACATCAGATCGTGCAGTTTTATGTCAGCTGAGTTGACCTTAAATACTACCATGCATAAAACATCTCTTTTAAACATATCTACCTCTTTCTTTCGCTGCATATCAAATCAGAAAGCAACAACATCATATTAAACTAAGGTATGCTAAAAAGATTAGTTTGATATCATCATTTTATAGATTAACCGATAAGTCGTAGTATAACAGACATATAACAGACTTGATATATCGTTTTAGCAGACTAGAGGGTGGATTAATTGAATGAGGACAGTCAAAACAAAGTGATTTAGCTGGATTTAAGTAGTTTTAATCGCATATGCAGTTATTAAGTAGGTAGTTCAGGTTATTTTACTTTACCTGAAGTATTGATTATATTTGATGACATGTCAAACGGAAATTATTAGGACCTTAAGCTGTCTGACAGAAGTTACCAGTCGGCTTTTCTAACTTCACCAGTTTATAGATACCTTTTGACGGACTTGTCAACTTACAACTTATATGGTGCAGAAGACCTTACTACTAATTTCTTGAGAATGTCACATTACCTCATAAATGAAATGAAATGCAAAGGTTCAATACCTCATAACCCGTTCAAATGCTCAAATCACAGATGTTAAAGATTGTTAGACTAGTTTGCTGTCAGATGGAACCAGTTTGCTGATAGCTGATAGCTTTTGCTGATTTCATGAATCGTATACCCCGCTTTTACCAGAACACTTTTCTGTATAATAGATTTAAGATATCTACTCCTTCACAATTTTCCTTTCATAAAATTGAGATTTCAGCGCAAATTGAATGTTCTACTTTCGATTTAAGAATTTGTAGCTGAATATTTTCTATTTTCTATTTCCTAAAATAGCATATTTTTCCTCTGCTAACCAGTCAAATCGAACTATAATAATCACACATTAATCACAGTTAATCGAGACTATAAAAACATTCCCTGCCTCAACTCAGTAGGAGTTCAAGCTAAAAATAAATGGCCTTCTAACTGTGAGTTTTGGCATTTCACTAAAAACATATGAAAATATATACATCATAGAGGCCCCCCCAGCGGACCCTAAATTCACGCATTCACGCAAAATTTTTTCGCAATTCACGCATTCACGCAAGTTTTTCTCGAAATTCACGCAAACCCGATTTTTTGGGAAATCGGGGAAATTTTCGGAAAAATCGGGGAAATTGTCAAACATTTCTACACATTTGGGTGAAAAGCCAGTTTGCAGAGTCTGAATCATCAGAGAAGTCGTTTGTTTTTGTTAAGTAGTCGAGAGTGGGGCAGACGTTAGACATTGCAATCTACTATAAATGGTAGAATGCCCTCGTATACGAGGCGCCCCAGCGGAACCAAAATGGCAAGGCTGCTACACTCGAGATTTTTTGACCGGATCTGGTCATGCACTTGAGAAAAACTTAACTCAGTAGTGATTTTTTCCTGAACACCTGACTATAAGCACATTAGCTTAAAGCGCTACGTAATTTTGTAACTTTAATCACATGCCATCACGCAAAATATTTTATTCTTCTAACATGTCACTGTCGTTTAGAAAAGGTGAAACTTCTCCAGTTAAGGTAACGCGATAGTAAGTGAAAAGATATGCGCCGCAGGCGAATTTTTGTACAAAAAATATCTTAATCATTATCAAAAATAGGTCAAACAAACTCCAGGGTGACACCATAATGCTTAGCTAAGGGGTAAGGAGGCGCAACCATGGTTTGCGCAGAGAGGAAATTTTTTGCATTTCTGTCACCTCGCGGTTGGCTAAAAATGCTATCTTTAACACCATTGAAAAATGATGTAGTATAAATTCGTTAAGAGGCGATGTACGATCGCTTGATAGTTTGCAAAATGAGGTAAAAGGATGAACATTTGTTGCGAGCGAAGCGAGCAAACAAAAATTTTAAAAAGAATAGTTTTAATCAGGGCTCGCGTCTTGATTTCCTAACGTGGAGGGGCCGAAAACATAGTGAGTAAGGGAGGCGCAACCATGGTTTGCGCCGACAGGGGAAAATTTCTATTTTCACACTCTGATGTGCTTAAATACGACTCCATTTCAGACTGATTTTGCCAAGAAATGAGGTTCTCAAAAGTCTGCATCATGGGTATTAAATATTTCTTTGAATTAAAAATTTGTGGTGAGGCCTGACTAAACTATACATGTTTTTTTTTTATAAGCAACTGTCTGCCCCTACATCAGGCTCGCATTATGCTTAGCATTCTATTGTTCTCAAACAATAGAGCCATTGTTTAGTGACCAAAAACTGAGCCTGCATATGCTTATAAACGTTATGCTTATAAAAGAAAAAATATGTACTTGCACTCGACTTTTTGCGAGTGCTGCACTCAAAATCTCGAACAAACGTGCCACGTTCTGCAAACTGGGTGAAAAGGGAAATTCCCCGAGTTCACGTAAAAAACAGGGCAGATTCACGCATTCACGCAATAGAAAATGGATTTTCCCGTTCACGCAAGTTTTTTTAATTCACGCATTCACGCAATTTTTTTTCAATTTTCACGCATTCACGCAACCAAAAAAGCCCATTCACGCATTCACGCAAACCGCTGGGGGGGCCCCATCATAATGCTTCAGCTGTCAGGTTATGAAAATTTGCGAGAGAAATTTCGAAATATCTCTTCGAGGTGAAAACAATACATGAAATTAAAGTAAATTTCCATTGTATATCGCGTGAGAAAGCTCTAACAAAACCTTCTTTTTGGATAATTTTTACAGATTTTAACTTTAAAATCTCCTTCCTTTTATCTTTTACTTCGTGTAAAACTGACTACACTAGAGTATATCGTTATATGTATGTTTAGCACGTATGTTCAAAGGACTGGTAAATATTGTTTCGTTGAATTTGTTTTCTTAAGCTTGAAAACATGGAAACAAAATTTTAAGACGCCACAATTTTGCCTTCAAAAGAAGATGAAAACAAAACAAAGAAAACACACATCTATCTTTCAGAAAATTTGCTCAATGTTTTGATTTCTGCGGAACTTTTACCGATATCAATCAGTGTTTAGCTTGTCGTTTGATTTAAAAATCCCTGCCATTTTCTTGTAAACAGAACAGCTTGATGTGAACATACTTTCTCTTAACTCTATCTCTGAATCGAACAGTTTTTTGTGGTAAAGATAGTTTCGGAATGTACATTGACGTGCAATATTAATCTTCTTACAGACTCTTACTACTGCGCGCTGGCACGTATGTCATCTAAAGACCATGGCTTCGCAAGAGAATCTTTCAGACTGACGAACCGCTCTGATCTTCAATCGTTGTGATTGGCTAGAGCAAACATATGACGTATTTTTGTGTTTGACGAAAAAAGTGACGGTAGTTTGGTGTCAACTTGCATGTGGTCACAAAAGCGACAAAACAAGGCTTTTAACAATTGTTGTTGTCGGTGTTGTCGGTGATTCAAGAAAAATGCGTCGGTATTTCGGTGTTTGTGACCCCCGTGCGTCGGTATTTCGGTGTTTATGACCTCCGTGCGCCCCCACACTTTTAATGAGCTCAACTGCTGTATCATCTAAACTTTTGGAAAATCTTTACAATCTTTGGTAGTTAGTGTCCGTTCACCAAAATCTCCTTCACATCAAACATATTTTCTCTCTTGTAACAGTTCCTCGTCATCCCTCTAACTTTTTTCCATCTCCTTATTGTCTCCAAACCCCTCTTTCTCTTACACTCTCCCATACTAAAACCAAAAGCTTTGAATAACTGTAAAATACGAGTTGGTTACAAAAAGTATTTTTGTTGAAATATTTTAATCTTGTAAAACATACACATGTCTGCTTGAAGTAAATCCCTATGATTGATATCAAAAAAAAGTAAAATGAACAAAAATTCTTGTGGGGTTTACAGTTTACGAACCACTCCAAAATTGCTGAGTCATCAGAAAAATAATTCAAATGTTTATTTTAACCCGATTATATTTTTAAAACTGATTATCAGGGATTTTTAGAGATGTTATTTAGAAGCATCCTTTTTATAACTGTCACAATATTTGTGTTTCATGAGAAGTGTGCCTCAATATTTAATATTTGGGATCATCTGGTTAAATCGTTTTTTACTCAGCCTACTTATGTACTATTCATGACGTATGAACATATCAAAGACTCTTTGTCTTTGGTATGTAAATGGCAGAAACTCTTATAACTATAGAAATCAAGAAAGACGGACAAAAGTGATTTCAGTCACTAAGAGCCTTGCAAATGTAAACCCATCTACAATGATGCACGCCCCCCGTCAATGATATCAGTATTTTCTAAATTAGGAAAAGTAAATCTGGCCAGTCAGTGACTTACCCTCGGGTACCTGATAGCCGGGGGGTTTGGAATAAGTGGGAGGGGGGAGGTTGGAAAAAATCTCAAAACTGAATAAGCGGGGGGGGGGTTGGAATAAAAATGCCCTGGGTGGAAAATTTTTGAAAAGGAGGCTAATACAGCAGAATTAGGACAAAAGAGGAAACCTTCAAAAACATTTTCCAAAAAATTAATGAGCGGGGGGAGTTTGGAATAAGATTGTCCTGGGTGGAAAATTTTCGGAAAATTAATTAGCGGGGGGACGGCTATTAGGTACCCGAGAGTAATGAACCCACTTGGAGCAGTTGAACACCCCCAGCTCACAGACTCGGTGGGATATTTTCAGCTAATGGAAGTAAAATTAACTCATGTTGACTTATATTCCCATGTTTTTATGGCTGGGATTTGAATGCCTTTGTTTTCAAGCCAGAAAATTTAGTGGGGATGCAAAAACAGCATAATATTTTGCAGTGAAGATGTGTTTATTTTATTATTTTCAGCGAGACAAAAATTGAAGTATAGTTTTCCACTGAGGACGATATTTTGGCCAAGTTTTCCAGTAGGATAGGGGTTTCCACCGGTTCTGTGAGAAGGGGTGTAGTTGATTCCAGCTAAAAATAAAAGTAACACCCCTGTATCCCCTCTCCCCTGGGAAATCCAACCAAAAGATCATCGCTGGTGTCGATGGGGAAAATACCCGAAAGTTGCATCCACAACTGATTTTTTTTGAGCTGAAACCAACAGATTCTAAAAATTCCCACTTGATTTTGATTGAAATTTTCATTCCCCATGCTGTGAAAATGACGGAGCATTGCAGGAATTCTTCGTAACAGAAGATGTGAAATTCAATACCCTACTGTATTTAGTGACAAGCTACACTTTCTGTTACCATGGCAACTAAAAACAATAAATTTCCCCAATAGAGACTTACTTTATATTACTAAAACATAATCTCATTATAAAGAACTTCCATTTAGTTCCATATTCAAGACTATTTCAAATGACCTTTATATTTATATTATACAAGCTGACCACTAAGCTAACCTGAAACATTCTGATAAATAACGAGATTGCTCACGGGAATTTCTAACCCGCACGAGCAAACCCGCATCCGTCAATCATCTTTTAGACCTGTCAATCATTTTTTAGCAGCATTTTCTTTCAGTTTTGCTTTTCTTTTCACTTGTGGTTCTGAAAAAAGTGTTTGTAAGATAATAAAAAAAGACGAAAGTCGATTTTTATGCATTTTTTTTAATTAAACGTTTTGGAATACTGGATTTTCAAGAGAAGGGGAAGGCATGACTCTTGACTCTTGACTCTTGACTCTCCACACGCTAACCAACCTGATCCATTTTGAAATACTGTACTTGAGTCAAACTGCACTGAGGTGATACTACTTAAAAAATTTTTGTTTCTTAAAATTATAACGGAAATCTATCAATAAGAGCTCATAAAACCAAAAAAAGTTTGGTCAATGCTGACAAAATAACACTAACTTCATCGCACCGTATAGGATTCGAACTCTCAAAAACAACTTTCCACCGCCTTATCCACTCGGCCGCTGTGAAATGTAGTAAATGATTAACAATGATTAAGAATACCATATTCTTATTTGCTATGACCTGTAAAATTTTATTTACTATGTCAAGGTATTAACTTCTTAAACAAGTGATTTTAGATCGTTTCTAACATGCGGGAGCAGATCACTCGTCGAGATTTTGAAGAGTGACTCTTCTTAACACTCATTCCAATTCTGTAAGGGGACTGTAGCAAACGGGCTGTAAACCCTGCTCGACCCTGCTAGTGCCTATAAAATTAGAAATTCCATCTTGGGGGTAAGGACACTCTCCAATCTAGTTAAAGTCTCAAAAGACTGAAAAAGGAGCTTTTTCTTGCATACAGTACCCATATACAGCAGACAGAATACACAGAGCGTACACACGCGGGCGATTAAACACGATCGCGAGAAATGCGGGTCAAAAAATTCCCGTGAGCAATCTCGTTATTTATCAAAAAGTAGCTAACCTCCAGTCCTCTCCAAAATAAAATAAACGAGGACCCTGCTTTCGTCCCAAGACCATATCACATTGTTCTGACTGACTGACAAACGAAGAAAAATGAAAACTTTCTAATATCGGAAAGTTTTACAAATCGTTATGACAGTTCATTTTAAGTTGATATTATGATATCAAATTTATGATAGGAATGACACATTGAATGTCTCAAGTAACAATCAAATAGTTTTACCCCCATAAAGGTCACCTCGACAAATATTGTTAAAGGATTACAGAAAAGCTATTGGATTACCTTCAATGATTTGAAAAACTTTCAATGATTTGAAAAACTTTCAATGATTTGAAGCATATGATTTAGTTTACACGATTTTATTATAAGAATTCAAACTATATAATAACATAACGCTTCGATGGCCAAAATGTTTAGAACAAGTTAAGAACATTTTAAGGCTTTGCGGACTATAAAACACCCGACAAACTTGAACCCAGCTCCTTTGTTCGCTTTTTTAAAGATTATCTTAGCTCACGAAAGGCACTGTACCTCAGTTAATAAAAGTTCATCAGCTGATTCAAAATGTGGTGTTAATGGCTCTGGATATATGAGTTTGCAAACTGACTCTCCTTGAATTCGACAACAGACTATTTTGCTGAAGCCATCGTTCATTCATAAATGAGAAATATCGCATTCAACATTATGACATAGTTTTCAAGTATTGTGATCGGCTGAAATATCGCCGCATTTTTCTTGAATCGCTGTCTACAGCGGCAGCGAAAATCGAAAAAATCTTTAATCGCAAGCGCTGTTTCTTCTGGGATAACCACAACAACAGAAGAAAAGCTCTTATACATATAACGACTCCGGATAAATTGAGCACTGGCTTCCAAAATTTTCATATTCCAACCCAATCATCCCAAGACAAACCCTGTTTGACAGACCAGATCTATCCAACATATTTCACACATTGTCGCAAACTAACTTAACCAATAAATGATAACCATTGAGAAAAAAATTTGTCAACAACAAAAAATGTTCGATATGATTTGTTAAGATAAACACTTCATGTCAACAATGATGTCAACCTTTGAAACAATAATAATGACGTTTCGTGCTCCTCGTGGATGAAAAAGTTCTCTCAATGAAATCCTCTGTTTTCAATAAGAGCCTAGAACCGACCAAGGTACTCACAGATGGTAGAGACCCAAACCGGCGCTTCTTATCCAACCATCATCAGATTTTATGCCTTTATGTATCATGGTCGCGAAAAAAGAAAACTGTCAAAAATTCTTCCGCTTTTGAATGACCCCCTTTATCAGAATAGCGTCAGCATTTCTCCTATTTGAATTCATTTTCAAGTTTAACGCACCATGCGATGGACCATGGACCACGGAATTTCTTGCAAATAAAAACTGTCAAGATGACTGTCTCATGTCAAGATGAGAGAGAGATGCGAAGGGAAGATGTTTTCATTTACTACGTTGCTGCTAACAGAATTCAATAAAACTTATGAGAGAAAGAATTTGATTTGATTCACAATGTCATGCTAATCACACTTCCCATTCAATCAGGATCTCTTTTTCGCAGCCTCGTTCTGATTGATAGTTCTCTCCAACTAAGGCGTCATATTATGATTATTCATTCGAAGTTTATTGATGATTTATAAAACTTTCAGTTACAGATATTGTATGTATACAAAAACTTTGCGCTATAGGCCATTTCACTGTCGCAAAGCGTAATGGGTAATTAGGATACACGTTTTTTTATGTAAGAACATCCAAAATTTTTGAAGCCTTCGGATGTTCATAACTTTTTGAGTTTTAAGCCTAAAAATATCGGGTGTCTTCGAGTCTGCAAAGCCTTAAAATGTTCTTAACTTGTTCTAACCATCAAAGCCTTAGGTATAGTTTGTTCTTATAAAAAACGTGTAGTAATGTTTTCTTCAGAATACGACAGTACACGACCTGTTCACAGCTCAAATTCTGAAGTTTCGGGAAATTTAAATTCGCAGTTGAGAGGATTCTTTGAAATATGGCCTAAAAAGACCAATAATGTTTTCTAGAGACAGTGTATTTCTATTTTGATAAAGGGTTTGAAATGACATAAACGAACGAAGAGTTTATCTACCAACCGCAAAGGTACATTAATAGTACGTAATAAAGATCTTGTAAACATATACCTACGTCACATCTAACCAATTTATCTTCTGCGTGAAAGTGAGCTAAAGGATAATATACAAAGTTCAATAATTACAGACAGATTGTTTTGGGTCAAACCCCTTACTGCCTTTTAGCCTTCTCCCCCTCGAAGGTAGAAGCAAATTTTAGTTCTGAGTGGCGCAAACGGTATGTGGAGCATATTGCGTGTACGGCCTGCCTTAAACCACTAATTATACTCAGTCATTTGTTTATAAAGCCAAAACTGAACTTATAACCGATATCTAACTCATAAACGAACTTGGAAATTTAAGTAACCATAGTATAGTAATCTGTCACTGTTGTTAGACAGATTCCATTCCTTATCCAAACAATAATACGGCTAGTTTAGTTTAATGACCTAGATAGACATCAATAAGCAGATATTCAATGGGTAAAAGTTGGTTATTGAGATTTATTAACCCGAGGTGATGTAATATTCAACGAGGCGAAGCCGAGTTGAATATACATCACCGAGGGTTAATAAATCCAATAACCAACGAAAACCTATTGAAATATATGTTTTATTATACAGGGTGTCCCTAATAAAAGTATCGAGTTTGAACATGCGATTGAGTAGAAAAGTTTGTGTGTGTTATCGCTAAAATATAATAACGTTCACATCACATAGGCTCATTACAAAAGGTATAACTGACAAAGAAAAAAGAGGGAGAGCTTAAAGGGACATTACAGTAGTAAAATGTAAACATTGCACAAACCACGTGTCATTAAAGAGAACAATTAAAATCACGTGTCCATAACAAACTTGTAAAACAATTGAGCAATCAAAATTAGCCATATTTGGTTTGATTTTTGGACCTACCTTGAGGTAGTCCTTTAAATTAACCCTTGTCCGTTCGTCCGTTCGTCCGTTCGTCTGTTGCCAGCTTTTCTCGGGATCGGCTCATTAGTTTTTTCTAATTTTTTGTACAATGATGCAAAATGGCAATACCCAAAATGTGACGGAGCCCGATTTTCGAAAAAAAATTTTTTCCGGTCGCCAGGTCCGGAAATGTCCCGGAAAAAGCGGTTTTTGGGGATTTTCTCGAGATTTTATCATTAGTTTTTTCTGATTTTTTGTACATAGAGGCGCGTTAGTACTACCGAAAAGATGTTGAAAACCGTTTTTCGAAAAAAAATTTTTTCCGGCCTGTAGAACTGGAAATGTTCCGGAAATCGCCGTTTTTCGTATTTCCGTGACACTTTTTCAACTTATTTGACCGTTTTTTTACAGAAAAAGGTTCTCTGTGGTGATACCCTAAACTTTGCATCATTTAATTTTCAATAAAATAATTTGTTCGATCCGGAACTCCTTAAAAATCGCCGGAACAGCCGAAAACCGGCGTAAAACAGATATCCTTCATTTTTTCGAGTTATACTTGACAGATTTTCATGATTTTTTGCACAATGATGCAAAATGGCAATGCCCAAAATGTGACGGAGCCCGATTTTCGAAAAAAAAAAATTTTCCGGCCGAAAATACCGGAAATATGCCGGAAAAACTGGTTTTTTGGCATTTTCTCGAGATTTTATAATTAGTTTTTTCTGATTTTTTGCTCAAAGATGCGTATTAACAATGCCCAAAACATGGCCGAGTCCAATTTTCGAGAAAAAATTTTTTTCCGTCGAAAATGCCGGAAATATGCCGGAAATCGCCGTTTTTCTGGATTTTCATTGGATTTTTTTTCTTATAATTGGTTGTTTTTTCATTCAAAAACATTATTAATAGCAATGCCAACCATCAAGCATGTTTCAATTTTCAAAAAAATAGATTTTTGAAGCCGGAACTACTCAAAAATCGCCGGAACAACCTATTTTCGCCGGAAAGACAGTTTTTCTTGAATTTCTCGAGCTGTACTTTATATTTTTTTATGAAATCTTGCACACTGATGCAAGATGACAATACCTAAAATGTGACGGAGCCCGATTTTCGAAAAAACATTATTTCCCGGCTGAAAATGCCGGAAATATGCCGGTAATCGTCGTTTTTGCAGATTTTCATTTGGCTTTTTTCTTACTTCTTTGTTTTTTCACACAAAAACATTATTGATAACAAATCCCACCATTAAGCATGATTCAATTGTCAATAAAACTGATTTTTCCCTACTCCCCTTCCCTCTTCCCCCATCTACAATCAATGATAAGATTTAATATGTTATGCATTTTTGCAAAGCGCTATATCGTCTGACTGATTGTTTTCATTTTTCTCCTTATTGCCTTATTATTCAGCTTTCATCATCAGGTAGGTCCATTCAGCATGTTGCTTGTTTATTTTGACATGTGACATTTGTTTTGATTTTGTATCTGCTGCATACAGTTTGTTTACAAATTTCGCAAGTACTGTTATGTCCCTTTAAAATACAATTTTGTAAATACACACTTAAAACTTTCTACTCAATCGCATGTTCAAACTCGATACTTTTATTAGGGACACCCTGTATAGCTAGAGGCAAAAAGGAAACATTATATATGTCAATTGTTAAACGTTTCACATAAAACACTCCCATATAATCGAACGTTCGAATGTTTTTATTTTTTAATGATTTTCTTAATTACTTGAGTCATAAAATGTGTTCATGAAATTGACAATAGATTTATTTTAATGAATTTCTTTGATATAACAACAAAAACGACAAAAAAATCAAACTTTGAAAGCAAAATTTGAAAAAAAAAAATTCACCGTGGTATAATAGCCATGGTATATCAGGAATTATTCAATGGCTGTTTTTGCCTACATGTACCAGTGGATACCCCTTAAAACCACATACCCCTTAAAACCCACAATGTTGCATTTTTGGCTTTCATAACTACCAGATTTAATTTTATGTGGTATTTTTCACTTTTTTACAACCTCTTATAAATGTTCTTTCATAAAATACCAAATTTTAAGGATTTTAAAGATGCTAAAGTATCTGAAAATTCGAAGTTATTCAAAATTTTATCAAAAATCCCTTCAAAAAATCAGGTTTTTTGGACCTAGAAATTACACAATTGAATTTAAGGTCATAAAACCTATACTTTTTAGATACCTATACTTATGGTAGGTTTGAAAAAATCATTTTCATCTTCGTGAATAGACCCCAACGAAAATGACAGGCCCTTAAAATTCTACTTTAAAGCACTTTATGGTGATGATCAATAAAATCTGAAAATCGACTTTCTCAAAACCTGGTCATGTTGCATACCAAAATGTCACAAATTTGATGGAGATTTAGAAAAACATTAGAACCATAGGTCAAAAATGAAGCGAATGAAGGTTTTGGCCTTTCGTAGCCGTTTTTGACGAAAAAACCACACACAATTGCATTATGGGCATGAAATCCTGAAAAATGAAAATATTGTTGTGGGAATGAATTTCTAGCAAGTCTTTGAACCATTGAATCACGAAGCAACACCAAATTTGTATCCATCAGCTTGAGTATCCCGTTAGCAAGGGTCGGACTTTGTGGTTTTTAGCCTTATTTTTGTAGGTTTTAAGGGGTATTTTGATTTTAACACATATTTTTGAGATCAATAAGGTACTAATGGTATATTCATAACATTAGTAACTTTACAGTGAATCACTGTTCAAAATTTGAGGTCAAAAGAACTTTTTTGTAAAAAGTTATTCGAGAAAAACCATTTTGTAGGTTTTAAGGGGTAAATAGCTAAAACTGCACTTTTTCACTTCCTCGTGAAAAGCTGAAAACTGTTTTCTACAAAACATCACTGCTAGGGAAGACAATCATAGACAACGTACTTTCAACACAAAAAGTTTCAGCCTTACACTCCAACTAAACAATGAGATAGAGGGTACCACTTTTTATTGTGGGTTTTAAGGGGTATCCACTGGTAATTGACAATTTATAATTGAAAATGTTCTAAAAATAGCATTCTTAGCTTGAGTAGCAAAATTCCATGATTGTGATATTCTTAGCATTATTCTAAATTTTTTTGCCATTTTCATCATGGACATTCTTATAAAGTGTATTCTTATAAAAAAAAGCGTGTACTCCACTACAGTTTAGTCCCTAGTTTGATCTGTTAAGCTTGACGAAAAGATTTTCACTCCTTCGAAAAGAATCCAAATCTTCATCTGTCTTTCTACACAACAATTTTAAAACAACCGCCAAAACTGCTCTTTAATTCAACCAAAGAGAATCGCCCGTAGGCTCAATATATCCACGTTTTCCAAAAACAAAATGTAGCCTTGGCCCCGCAGTAATCAAGAAAGGTCGAAAAAGTAGATAACGATAATATAAGGTGGAAAATAAATAGAATCCAGAAAACATAATAAAAGCTCAGTCAGAAATCTGTTCTTTCCCACGACGAATAAGTTATTTTACTTTTTAATATTCTCCCTTCTTCTTCACCTTCCAAATTCGTATATTATATTCTTATTTCCATTTCTCTACATCTCTCTGATCTTGTAATTTTCTTTTACTTTCATTTTACATACAGATAGAAAAAGAAGTAAATAAAAAGAGAAAGAAAACGAAAATATCAAAACCTGTTTCAGTCTGTTTCACATTTCTTTTGTTCCATGGAACATTTTTCATCTTCGTTTTGATGACGTCATTTTTGTGAAAAATGCTTTTCTTTTCAGTTTCGTTCGTAGTTTCTGCCGCCGTTTTTCTTTGATTTGATTGGTTGAAAATGATGTCATGAAGATAACATCCACAAACGAAAGCACCCCCGCCCCGCCCAATTCGGAATTTCTATTCCTTACCAAAGACACAAACACGAATAAATTTAGCTATTTTAGGAAGAAAAGATTTCACACGTAAAAAAGGGGGGGGGGTTTGTAGGGGTTCGAAATACCATTTTCCCGTCAAATTTTTTGCTGAATCCCGTAATCCCGAAAATTGAAAAAATAATAACACCGTCACACCGGCTTGTACAGGGCAAAAATTTACCTAAATACCGTCACCGTCTGATTTTAAAATACCGTTTTCCCGTCTCTTTTTTCGTCAAATCCCGTAATACCGTACTAAAAAAGGGCCAATCCCGTCACACCGTAAAAGTACAAACCCCCCAAAAAAGTTATTTCACGATTGAGTAATGTTTAGTTAAATTGAGTGCTAAATTGCTGATTTTTTTCACATCCATTAGCCTAATATTTATCTCAAAATTACTTTTTAAAGTTGCTTCAGCGAATTTTCACGGGATTAACTGTCGCTAATTCGCTGAAATTTCGCGAAAACTGCGAAAGTTTTTCCCTCAATATTAGTTTGAGATGGCGTTTGATTTTGATGTAGTATTTAGGGAGGTAAAATTACGACTTTCTCTTCCTCAGCACACCCCTTCAAAGTATAGGACAACTAGACTTTTGAAAAGCTCTGTAAAAAACATTCTTCATAAATTCTGCACTACATTTTCTATGAGTATGATAATTCGCTTATAGCGTGACTCAGGAATAAGCTTCACACAACAATAAGAGGTCATCATCGTAAGCTTGCGATCACGAACTTCATCTTTTTAACGCCTGTTTGACAAGACTGTCAACATTAATATTCTATTTTGCCGTGTAGTGATCTGAACTACGCAGATTCTAGAATGACGTGGGTCAAAGTAAAACACCCCCTTCTCACAGACTCGGTGGGATTTTATCAGTCAGGGAGGGTAATAATAACGGACTGAACTCGATGGGACACCCCTGTCTCACAACCCCGGTGAAACTTTTCTCCACAGTAGAGATAAAATTTTCTATTGAAAACCCAATGGGGATAAAATTTCTATTGTTCCGGTGGGGATGGTTTTGGAGTTCAATTTTTAAGCATTCAATTTTGAATGGTAATGCAATCAAAGTCAATTCCTCAGTGGGATGAAATTGTAGGATATTCTTCCCACCTGGTACAAAATTTTGGCCGAATTTTCCAGTGGGGCTGGGGTCCCAGCGGGTCTGTGACACAGGGGTGTGACGAGGATTGATATTCCCATGTTTTTTATGGCTGGGATTTGAATTCCATTGTTTTCAAGTCAGAAAATTCAGTGGGGGTGGGAAAAATATAGCACAATATTTTGCAGTGTGGATTAGCTTATCTGATTAATTTCAGTGGGAACTACATTGGCTACTTTTGTGCCACTGTTTTTATAACTTACGCATTATGTCTTGGAGTCTGCACAAAAACCCCACGCTGATTACAAGCATGTCTTTTCACTGGAAACATCCCATTATTCATGGTATTCACAACATCTAGACACACGCATTTTACTGCAAACCAGTAATTCATTTTTCCACACAGTCAAAAACTACAAATATACGTAGTATACAAGTATACGTAGTACATGTTTTCGTTAGGTTTATGAAATACTATAAATTCTTTCCTATATTTTTATAGACTGTATTTGAAACCAGAAATCTGATATTAATAATAAGAGAATGGTTTTACACCGTCATATTTTTAACCACAATTTGATAAGTTGTGAATTTTTTGCATGTCAAGTTGTGTTGTCGTGTAAAAATCTCTCTTTTACATCTCTCGAATCAAATGTAAACTTTGCCAGCGGAATCTTATATGAATCTTATATGGATGTTATATGAATGTTATGGGAAAATAAAACTTACTTCATTAGAGGATCAAGATTGAACACCTTTAAATCCCTAACCTATCTTCAGTTTAGAATTCGATGCACCAACTCACCCCGTCTTATTAGCCCGTTGGGATCTCTATTCACTGGAAAACTTAGGCTAAAATTGCCCCCATTTAAACATTTTTCTTATCTCAATGGGTCGAAGATCAGTGAGATGGGTTTGTAAGAGGCTCCCATCCTCATCGGCACCTCGTCACGCCAAAGCACAAGAAAAAGCTCCAATTACACAAATCACTGGGGTCTCTTTTGAAAGCATCCAGTTTTATTCAGTTTTCATCCTTTTTTATAAATATCAATCATTCTTTCCATCGATCGAAAATTTGGATCAACATGTACCTACCTTACGAATTTCAATCTAATTTCTGAAATGAAGATTTTTCTTATCGACGATTTCAAAGATTTTACAACATGATAATGTTTTTCTTATCTTAATCACTAAAAACCCGGACATGAAAATTTAAGCTTCGAGGATTTCTTCATTTCTCTTTCCATACAAAGACTACAAACAGAAAGAAGGTTAGATATACATCAACGCAGGCGACTGAAATAAATCAAAACTATGGTCTCTTGTTTTACTCAACGCGAACGAAATGCATCGTAACGATTTTTTAGCTTCAAACTTTATATATTCTAATCATTTAGCCTCGTACTCCGCACCCAGTGAGCTTTATGTAAACGGATATGTGTTTGTGTAGGGGGAGGGGAGTACTCAGGCGAAATGTGATACGGAGACGTGTCTGACAGGTACCCTTGTCCCCATGTATCCTGGGCTTTATTTACGTTGCTGATAGACGCCAGAGAATTATCTAGCGCTATCAGTAGGTACCAAAAAGTTGACGCAGGAAACAAGGTTATAGGGTCCATATTTTAAACTCCAGCAATACGTTTCCGTACCTATCAATGTAAATTTGAAATTTCTTATCATCCAACTATTTTCAACCAAAGAAATATAGTTGACGCTCTCTAATTCGACGTTCTACTATTCGATTGGCTCCTTTATTCGATGAAATACACTCTTCTCGAGATGCATAAATTTATTGTTGTCCTCGTTTTCAAACAGATTTCATTGCTATAAAATTACATATTCACAATGATAATTGTGTTGTTTACACCTCATGAGACATTTTAAATTTCAAGTACTTTTGTTTTAGAGTTAATGTTTGCCTTTTGAGAATTTAAATTGATTTAAATGTATAATTTCATAGCAATGAAATCTGTTTGAAAACGAGGACAACAATAAATTTATGCATCTCGAAAAGAGTGTATTTAAAGTCCCCGTCAACAAGAAACTCTCGTAAACGACGCTCCATTATTCGATAAGTTCCCTTATTCGATGAAAATCCAATTCCCCTTGAAGATCGAATTAGAGAGCGTCAACTGTATACTTTACCATATTCTTCATTAAGCCTTTCCTTTGATTTTCACAGAAACAAGAACTTTAAGTTTTTATGATTTCAAAACTTTCATAAATATCATTTTTGTGCAAGCCTTTTTAAAATTTCATACATTATTACGACTATATCAAACCATATAGCAATATAGTTTATTTCAAAAGTTCAAAAAAAAACACTTCAAACATATAAAGCAACTATTTCGTAAGTCCTTCTGTTGTCTAGCGAGATATACCTGCTCATTAAGGTTATCGAAAGCTGTGAAAAATCATTATCACTCTAAAATTAGTCTGATCATTTTAATGAACCCTCTAATCTCTATAATTACTAATACCTATGCCAAAATTATAAATCGTTTTTAATCATCAGTCACTTTTATAAGAACGCAAGTCAAAAATCTACGTTTGATTCTTGCTTCAAAGTAAACCGTCGAACAGTTAAAGTTTTTCTCATATTCAGAGGCCCAAACGTTGCGCTGGGTACCAGAGGCCAAGTATTGAGATCGATACTCACAAGTATAAAACTTCTCTAAAAAGTAAATTAAAGTCTTTGTCGGATAGAGTTTGTTTTTTTATGACGCTTTACACGTTTGAACTTTTTCTTTGCCAAACTGTGTCTGTCATTTCACTACAGCACTGCGTTTTGACGTCACTTTTCATGATATCATTTATTATACTTGTGTTTTAATCAACTGAAACCCCAGAGGTGGGTTATGTTTAGTAGACTAACCCCGTGGGAGGGGTACTCGATTCAAAAACGACCACCGTATGTACGGCCCCTTACAGTGCAGAGAAAATTTAGCCAAATATGGTCAAATTTTCCAAATTTTACACCCTTAGAGTGCAATTTGTCTCATCTTTGCTCATTTCGAACCTTACAGTGCACTTTGGGAAGCTTGGAAAGAGAACCCTTAAGGGCTGCGCGTACGGTAGATCATTTACCTTTTAGTGCCCCCCCCAAAAAAAAAACTGACTTGGCAACCTACACAGTACCCCGTCATATATTTGACCGCGACACAGCAACACTAAAAAGTGAGCTTAGGGACGGGTTTTCCGACTGTGAACTGCTCCTGATGTTATTCACAGCTCAAAAATTTAGAAATACTAAAACAACTACAAGATGTCTGTCATTTGAAGTTAGGTTTAGATTAGCGGGTTTGTAGGTATATAAAAGATTTTTTTGGGGGCGGGGGGGGGAGAGGGTGGTCAAGTGTAAATTGTCCATCCTGCCTCGCGGCCCCTGAAGATACTTCCGGAGGGAACAACGCTTTTTCTTGTTTGACAACGAATTAACTCCGGCTACTCTCTTGTCCAAGAACACTTGGTGCATGATCGTTCATCATGTCATTAATAAATACAAATTTTAATTTATTGTAAGCTTCTATAAGGATCAATCAAATTCTTTGGTGAATGCCAGGAACCTAGAATCCCCCTTCCCGGTCTACGGATTTTTGAAAATTGTACCCTTAGGAAGGAATTTTGGCGGGAATTTAATTTGACGGATGGCCGAGAAAGTTTTTTCAGAGGGAATATAATTTGGCGGATGGCTGGAAAAATTAATTTGAAGGGAACTTACTTTGGCGGGTTTTGGATAAACCTGCCAAATCCGCCAAATTTTCTTCCTCAAAACCGCAAAATTGGTTTCCACGAAAGTAAAGATAGTTAGTGTGTGTACACCTTTAAAAACTCATTTTGAATTTTGATAGTGTAAGTAGAGCCTTTTGTAAGCAAAAATGGTACCTCAGTTGCGAAAAAAAAATTTCGAGAAAAAAGGTCAAAGGTGAGGGGATTTTCGTGTCAACGTACGTTGGACTGAATGGATATCAAATCAGAGCTGAAGAGTGCAAGAGATTGCATAAAGAAGAAAGAATACAAGGAAGCTGTAAAGCATTGCAAGGTAAATCAATTTTTTAAATTCTCATATTCGTCCATCACTGCTTTCTGTAGGACCCTGCCGACGACGCACGTGCGCACCGGACTTAACGAACGTACGCAAAAGTCCGGTGTAAAATGAGAATTTTTTTTTCCACCGGACAATTTCTACACCGGACTTAAGGGAGTCGGATGTCTGGTGTCAAAGAAGGATATTTTTTCCCACCGGACAATCAAAACACCGGACATGATCAGTCTGGTGCGTCCAGTGTTTCTTAATTTTTTGTTTCATAAATGTCCGGCGTCCAAAATTCCTTGTATGCAACACCGGACTGACACCGGACTTATTGCGTCCGGTGTAGCGAAAGGATACTTTTTGCCACCGGACAAATACACCGGACAGTCCGGTGCGTCGTCAGGGTCCTCTTTCTGTCAGTCTAAGCTTATAAACTCCTTTATACCAGACCCGATCAATCGAACTTGTCGAACCAATCGAACAATCGAACTACTCAAACTCCATCGAACGATCAGTCAGGCACATCCTGGCAAATGAACGGGGTGAGCATTTGCATGGGGTATTCGTCACCCAGTGTAAATGAGATAGGACGTCTCAGGTAGCCATTCCGGGTTTGCTTGTTTTTTATTTGACGCTTATCAAAATCTTCAATTTTAGGTCAAACTTTGAAAAGCAATTGTTCTTTGTGTAGTTGAGCTATAAAATTAATTATTTTTGAGTAATTTAGAGCTTTCTTTTAGCTTTCCAACCATATATAATACGCAGGTGTAATATTCTACACTTTTGTCTAAAAATTCGTTTCAACTAAGGCCATTTTTAGAAAAATTAGATCTGCGGGACACAAAAAATTTCACAACTCATCTTTGATTTCAAAGCGCTGCGGAGGAAAAAATGTTCAACGTGAACACTTTTCCATATTTATCAGAAAATACCTGAGAAATCCAATGGTGCTACTCTTGAAAATTAATTCTTTCATGAAAAGTTATTATTTTTTACTTTTCATAGTTTGGCAAGCATTTTCAGCCTAAAAATGAGGACTAGAATTATAGAGAGTGATACCACTGAAAAATTTGACCCTTTTTTAGCCTAAAACAGTTATTTATATGCCATGGGGAATTTTTCCTCCGCAGCGCTTTGATTACAAAGATAGGTAGGTTCAGCAATTTTAACTTCCGCTTTATATATAACGTTTTTATCGTTTTTTGCAATGCAATGTCTTCTTTTTCAAAAAAATGTCTTTTCATTTCTTCCTTGAAGTGTTAGCAAGCCATTACAAAAAGAATTTGATAAAAGTCTGCAGTCAAAATGAAGATATCTGGAATACCTTGACTCAATACAAAAGCTTGAATTTTCAATTTTCGCAGCATATTTTGGTGCCATTTTATATGCCGTTTCCGGGCTAAATTGTCAACCTCAAATGTCTAAAAAGGTGCTATTTTAGCGGAACCAAAATCTCAATATCTCCGGAACCGCTTATCATTAGGAGGTGTATGACCCCTCATTTTTTTTCTTTTTTGAAGCTCTACAAGATGAACTAGGTTTGATTGCCACCAGAATAGTTTCAATTTGACCCTGGAATGGCTATCTCAGGCTAAAAGCGTGAAAATGAATAAAAATGAACTTCAAACTGAAAAAGGGAAAAAGGAAGAAAACTGGGAACCTTATTTTTTCGTTAAAAGTTTCTTCAATCTTCGAAGACAAAATTGACCCATGGAAAAAAAAAATTCATCTATGCAGTTCTTTGAAATGAAGCAAAATATTTCCAACCCGGTTCAATTAAACTGGGTATTTGGCGCTATTACGTCACTTTCGTTTTCGACCCCGTTCATTTGCCAATGGTTGCAAGTGAAAAATACCCCGTTCATTTGCCAGGATGTGCCTGACTGACGATTAAAGTTCGATTAAAAAATTAATCGAGAGTGTTCGATTAAGTTCGATCAATGGGTTTCGGTTCGATCAGTTCGATAAACCAATTTTGTTCGACAAGTTTGTGCTGCTCCGCCACCGTATATTAGCTTCTTTTCAAAGCCAAATTCGGAATGTAAATTGGGAAATAACTTCCGATAACGGATTACACACTTTTCCTGTATCCTTATAGCGCCAGACGCAGGGTTTGTTGGGGCGTAGTATTCCGCCACTCGGCCGCGCGCGAAATCGCAACAGAGGGGCTACGGGCTTTATTTCGGATAGACAAATATCCGGGTACAATAAACATCAAGCTGTTAAGTCCGGGAACTGTCGAAATGGCAATCGCGTGCCAGGACAAAGTTTTTGCAAGCGAGGGAAGATACATGAGGATTTAATATCATCGAACTAATCAAACTTTTTACTGACCGAACTAATCGAACTGCTATTGCTTCAAAACTTGTGAGTGTTCGATTAGGTTCGACTAATTTTTTTAATCGAACTTTAATCGTTCGATGGAGTTGGATTAGTTCGATTGCTCGATTGGTTCGACAAGTTCGATTGATCAGGTCTGGTTTATATCACCAGCCACCAGGTGGTGTCAATCGAACACCTATCAAACCGGGAAAAATTTCATAAAGTTTGATGACTGTTCGATTATACGATTATATATAGTTCGATGAATCCGATTGAGGTTCGATCAGCTCGATTAAGATTGATGAAGCTCGAAGTTATTTATATTCTGAGGGCGTATTGGCCATAGTTCGGAAGGGGGTCACTACCCCCCCTACCCTAGAGCTACCCCCCCTACCCTAGGTTCTTCCCCCTTTTAAAATTTGATGCTACCCCCCTCAAAATTTTAAAATCCTACAAAAGAAAATAGAACACACTGCATTGCGAAAAAAATAGAATCATTTTGAATCGAATGTTTCAAACATATATACTAAACAATTAATAAAGGAGACGTTGCATTGTAAATTAAAAATAAAACTTCTAATCTGGGAAAACACAAAAAAAAACATACCACTGACATCTTACCCCCCCCCCTTTCTAGATGAACCCCCCCCCCCTTTCTAAAAACTTCCCCCTTTCTAGAAAAAATCCCTTTCTGAGATTTTCTGAACATCGCTACCCCCCCCCCCTTTATAAGGGGGGGGGGTGCGAACATGTATTGGCGGCCGCCCACTGGCCATTCTCGCGGGCCATCCTATATCTATCCCATCAGATGGGACAAGCTGGAGATTTTACAAGCTCTTTTACAATTTAGTTGGTCGTTAATTTGTAAAAAAAAAGATTTAAATACGAAAGTATCATTTCTATTTTACTTCAAATGAGCAATGAGTGAAGCATACAGTGACTGCGTTTTGATTAAACAATCTCGTAATTTTCTGAAAGGTAAAGAAAAGTAGAAATCGATCCGACACAATCATCGAACCACATCAAACTTTCATATTGAACCACATCGAACTTAAATCGAACCGGTAGTGATCCTAAATCCGACAGCCCTGCCTAAATCCGACCCCCAAAATAACTGCTATGAAAAAAAATCCTATGTTTACAAACATTACTTCTCCAAGTTGAATAATAAACTATTGCAAGACCTCTAAAAACAAAACATCTAACAAGATGACTATAATGTCAAGATGTCAAATATTGTGTTCAAAAAAGCGCAAGTTGTAAGAATAATTACCTCTATTATTGTGAATCCATTGCTTGTGTTTTAAAACGTTTTAACAATTTTGTAATGAAAAATTATGTTTTGTATAAGAAGCAATTATTGTTATTTGGTTCAATTGGTTCAGTGTATCAAATCTCTCAGTTTAGTTGACACTTTGGTATCTTCATTGCGTCACAGCGAAAGGTTTGTTTTTATTTTAGGGGTCACTCACATATCAATTCTTCCCACGACTAACGTCAAATTGACGCGAAGGGGTGGGGGGTTAGAGTCTGTGACGCTAAGAAATTTCACCAGAAATATCGATTTTTTGAGACGTTTATTCTATGACAAATGTTACTTTCCATATTTCGTTTCCTCATTTTATATACCTAAGTATTCGTTCGTTTCGCTATTTTATAGAACAATTTTAACCAAAACAAACAGCCCTATGTTTATGTCTTGTGTTCCTTTTTTAGACGGTCCGCGCGGCCCTTAAATTTTGCAGACGATCGGTCTTCTTTTTGTGAAATGCCGCTATTCTGTTGATTATAATTACGGAGATAATTACTTTCGGCAACTCTCCGAAAAAAAGTTTGGAAATTATCTCCATTATTTTTAAAATACGACGATCGGTCTTCTTTTTGTGAAATGCCGCTATTCTGTTGATTATAATGACGGAGATAATTAATTTCGGCAACTCTCCGAAAAAAAGTTCAGAAATTATCTCCATTATTTTTAAAATGTAAAAACTGAGCAAACCGTAGCGAAATTAAAGATGGCTGACGAAACAACGATGAAAGTGAAGGAGAGAGTTTCATCGATTTTTGATAATTTTTAAACTTTGACGTTGAGAGAGGGGGTGGGGGGTTTCAAATTAGCGTCAATTTGACGTTAGTCGTGGGAAGAATCGATATGTGAGTGGCCCCTTAGTTTGTATCTTTGAAAGACCCCATCGGATTTAGGCAGGGCTGTCGGATTTAGGACCACTCACGGAACTCATCGAACATCCATCAAACTTCATCGAACAAAGAACACTCATCGAACAAAGAACACTCATCGAACTAAATCGAACTTACCAAGAAATTTTCGTAAAGTTCGATAGCTGTTGATCGGGTTCGGTAATCGAACAGCCATCGTTTGATTTTGTCAGATAAAGTTTGATGGTTTGATTACAAAAATCGGTTTGATAGGGTTCGGTTGACACCGCCTGGATATCAAGATTAGAACACTAGGCTAGTCTTACCTCTTATATCTTTCCTGTTTTACAACAATACAATTCTGACAAGTTGACACAACACATTGATAAGTAATCCCTGTGACAGAAGTTTATATCGAAATCCGTCAACTGCTCTAACTTGGGAGGGACCAGTCAGGGCCTCCTTGGTCTTTTATAACATTAGTTCGAATATAATAAAAACATACCTAATCAACACAACCAAACCTTCTGTCTTGCATTTACTCTTTCCTTCCCAACAACTTTCGTTTTTTATTATGTAGGTTTTAAAATCCACAAGTAATGAACCTCTTATAGCTTTATCTGATTAAATCTCGTTGAAAACCTTCTGATTGCATTCAAAAATAGAACCCCAAAAAGTGAGGTTTTCAATCACAGCCACTTTTTAGCCCACAGCCTTGACATTCTTGTGGCTGCTGTGTAGTACAAAATTCCATAAAATAAGGAAATTGATGAGCTTTCCAAAAATGTGGCTCCCTTTGAAGTTGAGTGATTCAGTCTTGAAATATAAGATGGCAAAGTGAGGGCAGGTTTTGTGGCTGTATGTCACTGTGGCTCACTCAACAGGTTGGCTTATATGTGCCGTCCTGCTTTAAGACTTCAATATTTTTTAACCGTTTTTCTTGGAATTGGTAGTTTAAGGTCTGATAAAGATACTTATGGGTTTAATTTGTGGCTGCAAGGTTTTAAATGGGCTTAAAATGTGGCTTCAATCACTAATTTATCAATTTGCACATTCCAGGTTGGGTTTTGTTTTCGAAACATGAATATTTGCAAAGCCTAATGCAAAACAAACACAATCTGACACAGTCTGACACAATACAGTGTTGTTATTTTAAGAAAAAGTGTACATTTTGTGGCTGCAAATACCATTTTTTGTACATATAACCTTCTGAGCTGTTACATAAAAGTATTAGTTTGCATTTTTAGGGTTGGCTTATGTGCTGTCCTGCTTTAAGACTTCAATATTTTTTAACCATTTTTCTTGAAATTGGTAGTTTAAGGTCTTAAAAGATACTTATGGGTTTAATTTGTGGCTGCAGGGTTTTCAATGGGCTTAAAATGTGGCTTCAATCAAAGCATATATATGAAAAAAATCGTCAACTTTGAGCTGCAATTCTAGCCCAATGACCCAATAATTTTGGTTCTATTTTTGATATTTTGTGGATAAACCTTTTTGCTACGAGTTTCATCTGAAAAAAATGATTTTTGCTCATTGAACAAATTTGTGGCTGCCTTTTTATCAACTTTTTCTTGATTTGTGCCGCAATTTTGGCCCATTTTACAAATTTTTTTTTTTCAACCTTCTTATATCACCTTTAGAACCAATATTATGAAGTTTCGTTTGAAAAGAGTTATCGACCGCCCTGAAGGCGGTCCCACCAGTTTTGTATACGGTGAAAAATCTCATTTTCTCGAAATCAGAAAAATTGCCAATTGTCGCATATGAGTGCAATACTGAGGAGATAATAACAATTTCGATTACCTCCGTAATATATTAACCGCGTGACCAAATTTAATAAAACGCGGAAAAGAACTTTTGCAAGTCACTCAATAGTTTTAAACGTGTAATACTCTCGGGTATCTAATTACTTTTGATTGAAAACAATTTACCTTTCGGTAATTAGTTATTATGAAGTAAACAAAGGATGGCGAAAAATATGAGCATATTATATTTTCTTATAAGCATCTACTTTATAAGAATAGAATCAAAAACTCTTGATTAAAGGCAATTTACCTTTCGGTAATTAGTTATTATGAAGTAAACAAAGGATGGTGAAAAATATGAGCATTTTTATTTTTATTATAAGCATCTACTTTATAAGAATCAAATCAAAAACTCTTGATTAAAGGCAATTTACCTTTCGGTAATTAGTTCTTACAAAGTAAACAAAGGATGGCGAAAAATATGAGCATTTTTATTTTTATTATAAGCATCTACTTTATAAGAATAAAATCAAAAACTCTTGATTAAAGGCAATTTATCTTTCGGTAATTAGTTCTTACAAAGTAAACAAAGGATGGCGAAAAATATAAGCATATTTATTTTTCTTATAAGCATCTAATTTATAGGAATCAAATCAATAACTCTTGATTGAAAACAGATTACCTTTCGGTATTTAGTTCTTACAAAGTAAACAAAGGATGGCAAAAAATGTGAGCATATTTATTTTTCTAATAAGCATCTAATTTATAAGAATCAAATCAAAAACTCTTGATTAAAGGCAATTTACCTTTCGGTAATTAGTTCTTTCAAAGTAAACAAAGGATGGTGAAAAATATGAGCATATTTATTTTTCTTATAAGCGTCTAATTTATAGGAATCAAATCAATAACTCTTGATTGAAGGCAGATTACCTTTCGGTATTTAGTTCTTACAAAGTAAACAAAGGATGGCAAAAAAAATTAGCATATTTATTTTTCTTATAAGCATCTACTTTATAAGAATCAAATCAAAAACTCTTGATTGAAGTCAGATTACCTTTCGGTAAATAGTTCTTACAAAGTAAACAAAGGATGGCAAAAATTATGAGCATATTATTTCTTCTTATAAGCATCTACTTTATAAGAATCAAATCAATAACACTTGATTGAAGGCAATTTACCTTTCGGTAATTAGTTCTTACA